>NC_091745.1:25786223-25903723 GCF_043380555.1 Nothobranchius furzeri
ACTATAAAAGCAGGAAATGTTGATGACGTGATCGGATTATTTTCCCCTGAGCGATTTTTAAAAGTATTAGTTGAAATGAAAGGGTCTCAGGCGATGTGTATCAAATGATAAATGATCGTGAAGTCTCCTTTTATAGTTATTTCGTGACAAAGACTTACATTTGATTATCGTGTTATTGTTAGGGGGCGGCAGTTGCTGAACGTGCCTGTTCCGTAACCGGAGGGTTGCAGGTTTGAGTCCTGACTGTCACAGTCCTTGTGTGCTTGGGCAAGACACTTAATCGTTTTTGGCCACTGGTGGTGTTCGGAAGGACCAGTGATGCCAATGTACAGCCGCCTTGCCTACAGTGTGTCCTCACAATCAGTGTGTGTGTGTGTGCGTGCGTGTGTGTGTGTGTGTGTGTGTGTGTGTGTGTGTGTGTGTGTGTGTGTGTGTGTGTGTGTGTGTGTGTGTGTGTGTGTGTGTGTGTGTGTGTGTGTGTGTGTGTGTGTGTGTGTGCAGCTGGACATGTGATAAGTACAGCATCAGTTGAAAAACGCAGTTTAATCACTGGGTGCATCAGCTGTTATTGATCAGTTTGTGCCTCAGCCTGACGTCCAGCTGCAAATTCGTCTATCATGGTTCTTGGTGTGCCACCTTGTGCAGTAATCTTTGTGTGAGATTGTATCTCTGTTTCGTTCACTTTACTTTCTTTTTCCCCTTACACGTGCACAAACGTGCATGTGCATGTGGCTGCTCGGATTGCACTCACATGCATACATCCAATTACTGCAAGCGGGATATGGTTGGTGTGACATAATGAACAGTCATTTTTCACCTGCCTAACTGGTGCTGCACAGCTCACACGGTCTCACTCCCATTCTCATTTATGCTTTGGTAAAACCAGTGAATGGAAAACGCGGTGGTTTCTTCAGACTCTACCTGTGGAACTGAGGATTTAATCAAAAGTATTACCTGTAACTGGTGCTTATTGATCCTGCCTGAAAACTACCTGTTTAGAAGGTCAAAGACAGGATGGTTTGGTCTGCAGGATGATTACAAAGACAAAATATATGCCTTATTTGAACATTGCAAGTATGTTTATTTAATACAATGCTGAAATAAAGTTGCCTTATAATCATAAAGAACCATGTCATCCTTTTTCTAAGTAGAGGCATGTCAAACCCCAGATTTATCTTCAGTTAATCACGTTGCGGTTACAGAAAAATTCTAATTCAATTGAAAAATACTTTATTTAATCACAAAGACGTCATAGAGAGCCTACGTCACGCCCATCTACTTCTGGACCATGGGTCCCCGGAAGAACAAAAAAGTGAATTTAAGTCATTGGAGCTAAATAAATTAATTTCTAATCTTGTTTGTTTTGTCCCCTGGATTTCACATATGATGTCCATGAGTTGTAACGACACATCCTGATGGTAAGAAGGCGCTTATTTTTGAACAGTTGCTAAAATTATTTTAGGTTTTGTGTGAAAGTATGTCCAGGAATACAAATGTGCATCATCAAACCAGACATGTGTAAAATGGCTGCAAGTTTTGCGAACTTCGAATCATTCATCCAGGAGGGAAGAACCACCATAAATCTTACCAGGTGGTAAGTAGCAGCTAGATGCATTTTTTTTAGAAATTGAAAGCTTTAGTTTACCACAATAACCATGTCTAATGTTTGACTCTCTGTCTCATTATTTTTCATCAAAAAAATTGCTTTGAGAGTACATTTTCCTGAACGATAAAAATGCGATTAATTAAGATTAATTAATTACAAAGCCTCTAATTAATTAGATTACTTTTTTAATCCAATACCACCCCTAATATATATATATATATATATATAAAATGGTCTTCTACAAATTTTTTCCTGAATTCACCACCAGAATAAAATAGACTGGGAAACAGTTGATTCAGAAAAAGCCACACAGATTTATGTCACATTATAAATTAGCATTCATGAATTGACCCATCTTGGCTTGCGACCGGGGAAGGCTGTGCTGATTTTTGTAGCCTGGAGAGAGCAGAGAACATCTCGGCTAGTAGAAGCTAACCATTAGCAATAACAGCTACACATCATGGCAGATCTGCTTTAGGTGTGTGATGTTTGTGGAGATAAAACATAGCAGAGCAAATGGAGGCAGCAATAGAGTCGTGTTTCTGTTAGCCAATAGAGGCGAGGGATTAAAAAAATCATAAATTTTAATGAGTAAGACTCCAAATACTGATGTTTTCCGCTTCTTTCTGCTCCGGCTAACTTCTACTTCTATTAACATGAGCGCCAAAGCTTTTTCTCCTCATAAATTTACACCCAAGGCATTCATTAATACCACTGCAGATTTCATGAGGTGACTTTTCCTCTGCCCTGCACTCTTGTTGCTGTTTAGTTTGCGGCCATGTGAATGCTTTATCATTATTAGAAACTAGGCTGTTTGTATTTACTAAGCAAAAGTGTGAGATCAAATCTGTTTGTATTCACAGGAACCTCTCAGCTTTTTAACAGAGAAACTTTTAGTGGCAGTCCAGTTTCCTTGCAGCAACATCTCAGGTCCGGTGGGCAGGTATCAAAATGCCCCTCTCAGCTGCTCCAAGTGTTTCTAGTGAGGCAATGATCCACTGGGCTCAATCTTCCCAGGAGGTGAGTGAGTTAAAGCAACAGTTAATAATAATAATAATGCATTGAACTTATATAGCGCTTTTCTAGACACCCAAAGACGCTTTCACACACTCACATTCACACACTGCTAGTGATGGTGAGCTACATGTAGCCACAGCCGCCCTGGGGAGGTCTGACAGAGGCGAGGCTGCCATTTGGCGCCGTCGGCCCCTCTGACCACCACTAACACAGGCAAGTTGGGTGAAGTGTCTTGCCCAAGGACACAACAGCGGGATACCCGTGGCGGGGAGCTGGAATCGAACCCATGACCCTCTGATCATGAGGCAACCCGCTCTACCACCTGAGCTACTGCTGCCCCACACAACTACAACTAAACTAAAACCAAAGACATCATGACAGGGATTCTATCGGGCTCTGCCTTCCGATCTGGTCCTCTGTCTGCTCTCTGATCATTTCTCTTACGATAGAATAATGGAAGCGATAAAGGGAGCATTAATGAAAACTTCCTCACAGTTCACACTTGCTTTTAGAACTAAAGACCTGAAAATAGATTCTTCTTTTCCAAAAACTGTCATTAAAACTGAGTGATAGGGAAACACAGTAAACAAAGTGTTAAAAGATCTTTTACCTGTGATGAAAATCCACATTTAGCCCTGCCTCGTCACCACTCATCCCGTCTCTACGCCTTCAGCTGTGCTTTTTCCAGGTTGTCTCTTTTCCCTTTTTTCTCTTTGTTCTTTTTTCTCCCTTTTGGCCCTTCTTCTCTTCCTCGCCCTCCCCTCTTCCTCTTCCTCTCCCTGCACTTGTTTGAGTCTATTTCAGTAGCAGCAACAGTCGAGCCCGCTGCGACGGTGGCATGGTTTCCCGCACTTTGGCAGAAGGTCACATTATCGCTCGCTGGTACAAGGGGAGGAGGGAAGGAGGAGGAGGAGGAGAATGGAAGTGATGGAGATGAGCAGGTGCCAGAGAATGAGGAAGAGGAAAAAGAGGAACAAGGCAAATAAAAAAATGTGGTTTTCCACCGTTGCTTTTGTGCTGCCGGCTGAATGTTCCAGATGTAAGTTGAGACAGCTTGCTTAGAAGGAGACTTTCAGGTGAGATGTCCCAGAGTGCTCTGAGGACCAAAGCGAGAGTAAAGTGGTATCTTTTTTTTAATGTCCTTATCAGCTGCTCACCTCTAAGGAAGAAATAATTTCCATCATCTGGGAAGTGAGACCTAAAAAAAACTCTAAGGTTAATCCATTTTCTATTTGAGCACAAAGACCGTCCTAAAGTTTTTGCTCTTCAGGCTGTTCCTTCATCTCTGCCAGCTCATGAAGATGCAGCTTCAGTCCATCTCTGAGTGAGATGTTTGTCCACACTGGGCGTCCCATCTATCAGAGTTTCTGCAGGGTGACCCTCATCTCCGTTTCCCTGCCTCCCTCTTTTGCCCTCTGGTGCGAGTAGCGCTCTTGCAGCCACTCCATCAAATTAAGACTCTGAGAAATGATCCAGCTGCCCGGGACGAGGCTGTCAGTGGCCAGCGACAGATGGTCAGAGCAGGGGTCCAGTTGTGAGTCAGCAGCTGGACTTTTGGAATTCTTGGATCCTCTTCATGGCCTTCTTGAAACACACCTTGTTAGCCTGGTTTTGTCTTTACTAAGCTGCACTTGTTGTTCGGAGGTGTTTGCTTGTCTGTTCTTTCTTTTTCCCACCTGCATCCCTCCTTCCAACATCAGCAGCGCTGTAACTCTAGCTTCACGGGCCGGCTGTAATCCTGACTCCTACATTCCATGTCACAGGATGGGCTTGTGAGCTCTAATCATTATGTAGTAAGGATTTATCCTCTAACGCCCCCTCCCTCCTCTGTATTCCCCTCCCTCTACCCTTCCCGTTTATTTCTCTCACTCTGCTGTTGGAGCACTGGCTGTCCTACAACATATTACAGGCATTATAGAGCCATGCATCATTTCTGCTTGTTAATTTATTTATTTAATTTTTTTTTACATTTCTGTCTTGTCTGTTTTGCTTCTGCACACACCTCAACAGGTTTGTCCTTGAAAAATTCTCAAGGACAGAAGGATTCCCTCCGCATTTTTCCTCCCGTTTATGTGATGATTTTTTTAAGAGTCTGACCTTGTTTAGGTTTTGTGTTGTTGAGGTGATACATAGAAGCATCCATCCACCATTAGTTAATGTAAGAGGAACTAAAACATGTGTGTGTGTGTGAGTGGTAGAGTGACATGACATCTAATATCCAGCTGGGAGCGCCAACATGTTTGTGTTGGTGTGAATGTGGATACCCAAACATGAAACAGGAATGTTGGGAGTCAGTCCAACCAGCCAGTCCTTCTTGGGTGTTTATGTACATATATATATATATATATATATATATATATATATATATATATATATATATATATATATATATATATGTATATATATATATACTTATACATATATATATATACATATATTTTTTTTTTTCACATTTTGAAAAACAGCTGAAGGGATTAGCTTAAATTTAGCCACAGCAGCATTAATGAGGTCCAGCACTAATCTTGAATACTTGAAGTTTGCCCTTACATGCACCATAAATGTGTTTGATAAGGTCAGGACAGTAAAGTGCCCATGACATTTAGAACTCTGGCATTACAGAAGGGGATATATATATATATATATATATATATATATATATATATATATATATATATATATATATATATATATATATACAGTGGGGCAAAAGAGTATTTAGTCAGCCACCGATTGTGCAAGTTCTCCCACTTAAAATGATGACAGAGGTCAGTAATTTTCGTCATAGGTACACTTCAACTGTGAGAGACAGAATGTGAAAAAAATCCATGAATTCACATGGCAGGATTTTTAAAGAATTTATTTGTAAATCAGGGTGGAAAATAAGTATTTGGTCACTTCAAACAAGGAAAATCTCTGGCTCTCACAGACCTGTAACGTCTTCTTTAAGAAGCTTTTCTGTCCTCCACTCGTTACCTGTATTAATGGCACCTGTTTGAACTCATTATCTGTATAAAAGACACCTGTCCACAGCCTCAAACAGTCAGACTCCAAACTCCACCATGGCCAAGACCAAAGAGCTTTCGAAGGACACCAGGAAAAGAATTGTAGACCTGCACCAGACTGGGAAGAGTGAATCTACAATAGCCAAGCAGCTTGGTGTGAAAAAATCAACTGTGGGAGCAATTATCAGAAAATGGAAGACATACAAGACCACTGATAATCTCCCTCGATCTGGGGCTCCACGCAAGATCTCATCCCGTGGGGTCAAAATGATCATGAGAACGGTGAGCAAGAATCCCAGAACCACACGGGGGGACCTGGTGAATGACCAGCAGAGAGCTGGGACCACAGTAACAAAGGTCACCATCAGTAACACACTACAACGGCAGGGAATCAAATCCTGCAGTGCCAGACGTGTTCCGCTGCTGAAGCCAGTGCATGTCCAGGCCCGTCTGAAGTTTGCCAGAGAGCACATGGATGATACAGCAGAGGATTGGGAGAATGTCATGTGGTCAGATGAAACCAAAGTAGAACTTTTTGGTATAAACTCAACTCGTCGTGTTTGGAGGAAGAAGAATACTGAGTTGCATCCCAAGAACACCATACCTACTGTGAAGCATGGGGGTGGGAACATCATGCTTTGGGGCTGTTTTTCTGCTAAGGGGACAGGGCGACTGATCCGTGTTAAGGACAGAATGAATGGGGCCATGTATCGTGAGATTCTGAGCCAAAACCTTCCATCACTGAGTACGTTTACATGCAGCCTATATCCGGGTTATGATTGGGTTAAGGTCGGTATTCGGGTTTCTGAGTTGATCAGAGTAACCCGTTTACAAGCCAGAGTTAACCCTAATTTGCATAACCCGTTTTCAATGCGGACGTTGCGGTAGCGTCAGGACGTATGGACGACGTTGTAACGGAATAGAGTGATGTAACTATCTAGAGTGGTATTTTAATACACTGTAAGTAGATCACTTTTTATAATCAGAAGAATAGGCTGTTTTTATCATCAGGGAGTTTAATTAAACACTCTGTATTGACTTTGAGACAAAAAAGAGAGAGAGTTGGGATCGTTTGAGAATCTTTAATTTCTTAATTATAAATTCTTAACAATCTACCAGGACTAACTCTGTGATGGATGAAAATGGATTTGGATGTTGTGTTGGTGCGTGTGTGTGTGTGTGTGGTTGGTTCAGACTCCTTAGGCTAACGTCATTGAATCTGGTAGTCTTTGTTATGACTAGATATCACGAGGCTTATAAAGTGATGACATGAGCTGCTATTTTGCCGTGTACGTACCCAGTGGGGGGCCTCCCAGGTAGATCAGGAAATGCCAGGTCCAAGAACCTCGGATGTGTGCTGGAGCTGTCGGAGCAGCGGTCGCAGCACGTCAAAGCCCGTCTGGAGGGTCGACCCCGGTACCAATCGGCAGCGTCAGCAGGTGCTCTTATTTTGAAAGGATGTCGTCTGGTTGTTAAACAACGAAAATCTACAACTTCACAGTTCTTAGTTTAAAGAAGAAAACACATCTGGCCAGGCTGTGCTTTTCTTGGGATGACGGTGAATAGAACTGAAGTCAAAATGGAACTGAGCTTAAAATGGCGTTGCCTTGTTTTATATCTCTGAATTGTTGATAAGTTTTATTAAAGCTGATTGGACACTTTAAGTCAACAAGCCAGATTCTCCTGCGGCAGCCGAAAGCTCTGATTGGTTGGAACAATGTGTCATGCGTTTCTATGGAGATGAGGATCAGTCTGTCTGTGCAATAGTCCTGTTTTCATTAAACACATAAATCATTCACTTGATTATTATTGATCAACATATGTTTTGCTTAATTTGTTTAATCACAAATAAAGTACTTTGATTAAGTAAAAGCGTTCTTCTTCTCCTTCGGACTCTTCTCCTGAAATGTAAACAGTCTGAGGAACACCCGACCTTGGCTTTTATACACGGGTGTTACTGCGCACAGGGGCAGCTGTGTGGAGCTGAAAATAATGAACTTCATAACCTTACATATCCCCCCTTTTCAAGGTCAATGTGGTCCTTCAAGAGACCACTTGGTCGTTGAACAAACCCAAGTTATGAAGAATCTTGACAACAGAACCGGATGCGATCCCAAGGGAACAGCCATCCGTGGTGAGGTACGAACCCCACGCCGGAGAACAGTCTTGCATACTCCTCAGGAAGAACACAAGTCAATAGGTTATTAATTATTCCCCATGGAAGCTATAAACGAAGCAACAGCAACTTTATATCCTCACGGGCAAGAAAGCAAAGCAGGAGCAAATCTTGAACGTATCCACGAACAGGGTAGTATTCCAATTAAAAATCGATTGTTGTATCCGCAGGAAGGGTAATATTCCAAATAAAAATCGAACCTTGAAAGAGTACTTATCGTAATCCACAAAAAGGGAAGAGCAGTTGACAGTAATCCCAACGAATGAACTTCATAACCTTACAACGTCAATACGCAATATGCGTCATTTCCAGTTCATCTTGTTCCGGTATCCATGAAAACAACAACATGTTTCTCAGTTTGGAAGAGATAGCGAGAGCACTAAAACGACTGTGCGTACTGGCCTTCATTCGAAGGAGAGTATGTGAGCAAGAAATTGCAAATATAGAGAGAGCTGCGCTAAACATATCCAACATATCGACGTACCCGTTACCACCAGAGCCCCGCGGACACATTGGATGAAGGTGCGCAGTCAGGACTGGTGGGAGCGGGTTGTAATGATGGAGTTCACGGACACGGATTGGCGTGAGAATTTTTGTATGTCACGTCAATCTTTTGCTAAACTTTGTGGTATGATGGAAAGAGTGATGGAGCCCAGTGTAGTAACCATCCGCACACCAGTGCCTACAGAAATGCGCGTTGCCATGGTGCTGTATAAACTAGCAAGCTGTGCAGAGTGTCGTTTGATAGCAAACCAATTTGGAGTGCACAAGAGCACCGTGAAGAAGATGGTGTACCTATTCTGCCACAGAATGGTCGACTCAAGTCATCAAAGCACTGATCCGGGTACCCACTTTGGAGGAGGCATGTGGCATTGCAGAAAGATTTGAACGTGCCCACTCCATTCCTCAAATCATAGGTAAACTATTTCCTGCTCTTAAGTCTTGTTAATGTCAGTAGTTTTCTGAGAGTAGGCTAAATGTGAACTATACTATGTATGTAGGCTACACTGCTGTGTGCATACTTTTTCTTTCTTTTTTTAAACTTTTTATCATAGGTTGTGTGGATGGGAGCCACATCCCTTGCATGCCTCCAAGTGATGGCTACAGAAACTTCATGAACAGGAAGAGATGGCCATCCTATGTCCTCCAGGGAGTCTGTGATGACAAATACTGGTAGGTGTTTTGCCATTCCCAGCTTTTGTATTCATGATTATGATTTATATATAATGTTGACAGACACACATCACTAAGCTATATTAGAACCACTCACAAACATCAATTGAGAGGTTCTCTGTTCAAAAAAACATCAACAGCTTAAATGTACAAATAATTATGTCATTACTGACCTGAAATAATTTTCCTAACTTTTTGCCACTAATCACACCGCTCCCACTACATCTTGATTCACTGTGATACATTTTCCATAGTTTTTGGAGTGTGAGCTGCAACATGCCTGGTTCAGCACATGACGCCAATGCACTCCGCCAGTCCAATCTGATCAACAATGCACAATCCTTCCCAAAGGTGGGTAATGCATTAAAACTTTTGGTATTTAAATGCAAGTTGTATACCTGCCACATATCTAAGATGTATTATGACATAATTAAGGAAGAATAATATTTCTATCTGTCCCACTTTAGAGAGCAGTGCAGATCGAGGGGCAGGATGTGGATTTCTTCCCGCTGGGAGATCCTGCTTATCCACTGATGCCCTGGCTAATGAAGGGCTATCTGCAGTCCCCAAGACTGACACCACAAGAGGAAAGCTTCTACGTCTATTTGAGTTCTGCTAGAACAAGTATAGAGATAGCATTTGGTCGACTGAAATCTCGTTTCCGTGTTCTGTTGAAGCGCAGTGACTTCCATTTCACTTTCACACCATACGTGGTAGCAACCTGTTGTGCTCTACACAACTTTTGTGAGATGGAGAAGGAGCATGTTAATCCCAGTTGGGCAGAGGAGGCCACATCAGTAGAAAGGCTGTTTCCACAGCCTGTGTCACAGGTCAATAGGGCTGATAACAGTGCAGCCTCAGCTATCAGACGGGCCTTAACAGATTACCTTGCTGCACGTGTCCCACTCCGTAAGCGCTTAGTAAAAGCGTGAGTGTGCAGGACGAACGGGTCTGATAGGAAACAAACAACTTTAAACTGTAAGCTCGATACTTTTCAAAACGCTTTATTTTCTAAGTTTTAAAAGATGTTTATCTGCCTTCTCCTTTGTTGCTGTGCACCTCTGAAAAAGAACAGGTATATGCAATGTTCAAATAAAATGTCAACACATACAAGTTTTCTAGTAAGTTTAAAAAAAACATTTGTTCTTTAATAAAGCACATAACAAAATAACATTTTGGTTTTGCTTTTTAAATGTGAGGTTGATTCAGAAATCATTTGAGACGTGAGTGCCTCATCACTGGCATGTCTCAACTGCCTTTGCTGCTCAAACCATTGCTTCTGTGTGTGCTGCATTCTCTCCATGAACTGTTGATGTTAAGTAAGTGAAGCGGCTTCACGGTGCCTGGACCTGCGACTTGACCCACCTAGAGCAGACATGACAGGCCTTAGAAAGTGTTGGGTAAGTTCTCTCTTAGTGTTCGACTATTATCACTTTTTGCATTCTTATGAAACTTGTGGATTCTAGAAGAGGTTTCTTTACCTTTAGCTGGCATGTGTCAGATTGTCACCTGCGCCTTCGTCATAAACAAACATCTTCCTACAGTTCTGAGTTTACTAAGAATGCAAAAGTGACAATAGTCCTTAGTTTGGGTCAACGGTTATATTACTTAATATCTCATAATCACTGTAATCAAATTATCCACTAAAGAAAGGTACTATTTTCAGACATTACACAAGGAGGAGGAGTGACCTGGGGTTACAATACGCTATAACCAGTTATACCTTTAGTAACAGTATTTAGAAAGCTCACCAGGAGTAGCTGCAGTGGGATTTGATGGCTGTGTAGACTGGCAAGGCACAGTCATTGAAGGTCCACCTTCTCCAATATCTGTATCTGGCCAGAAATAAAAACAAGCAAAATGTTAAAAAAGATGTTAATGATAGGTTAAACAACACAGATGGGTCGACGCATGTATCTAACTCCGAGAGCGAGACCCTTTGTTGGTATACGTATTGGATTGAGAAAGTCATGTGACTTACCTGTGTTTTCATCCATAACATCATCATCATCCTCTCCTTCAAGATGAACCAGACCGATGAACACAGAGGTTTCCTCGTCACTACAAAAGTGTGGTGCTGTGCCGCGACTCGCCATGTTGCTCCCAACTTGTTTACTTCCGGTGTTCTGGCGCATACAAGACGTCTCGCTACTCTAAAGACCAAGATTCCTTGCGAACAGAGCATGCGCCGAACACACGCTTTGATGGGGATATCCCGGTATGCGTTTACACGACCAAACGTTCGGGTTAGAAAAGGTTTACCCCAGGTGTAGTAACCGGGTTTTTAAAAACCCGGTTATGAGCATATCCGGGTTTCTGGCGGTGTTTACAAGGACCTGCGGAACCGGGTTATTGCGAATATTCGGGTTTTAAAAGGGTTACTGGCTGCATGTAAACGCACTGACTGAGAGCTTTGAAGATGAAACGTGGCTGGGTCTTTCAACACGACAATGATCCCAAACACACCGCCCGGGCAACAAAGGAGTGGCTCCGTAAGAAGCATTTGAAAGTCCTGGAGTGGCCTAGCCAGTCTCCAGACCTCAACCCCATAGAAAATCTGTGGAGGGAGTTGAAAGTCCGTGTTGCTCGGCGACAGCCCCAAAACATCAATGCTCTCGAGAAGATCTGCATGGAGGAATGGGCCAAAATACCAGCTACTGTGTGTGCAAACCTGGTAAAGACCTATAGTAACCATTTGACCTCTGTTATTGCCAACAAAGGTTACGTCACAAAGTATTGAGTTGATTTTTTGTTATTGACCAAATACTTATTTTCCACCCTGATTTACATATAAATTATTTAAAAATCCTGCCATGTGAATTCATGGATTTTTTTTCACATTCTGTCTCTCACAGTTGAAGTGTACCTATGATGTACATTACTGACCGCTTTCATCATTTTAAGTGGGAGAACTTGCACAATCGGTGGCTGACTAAATACTCTTTTGCCCCACTGTATATATATATATATATATATATATATATATATATATATATATATATATATATATATATGCTAATATCCCCTTCTGAGATCTCCCCCAGAAGATGGAGACCCCAGGGAGACTGCCCCACCCTCGAGAGGTGCAAACCAGCAGCCATGCTAGAGGCCCAGGGGATAATAATAGCAGGGCCCCAGGCCCACCCACAGCTGCCCACTCCAGGGCATGCTGAGTTTGGAACTCAGCAGCCCAGGACCCTGGGGCACCTAACCCTGGCGGAGACCCGACAGGGCCCAGGGACCCAGAACCCACACAGGGAGCCACTGGGAGCAAGCCGGCAGATGCTAAAATTGCGAATATGCACTGCAGGCAGACTGACGCATCACCCACCAGCAGGAAATGTGGCTACGGAAGGGTAGGTGAGGATGTTGTAGCACAACAAGTTCTAGGAGAATGGAGGAGTCCAAGAACCCAGGTGACAGATACAGTCACACACAAACACAGTCACACACTCTAACCCGCATGCTTACAGATGCACACATTCAACCTAAAGACACACAAGAATGTATGTTATACACCCACTCATGCTACCCATGAACATCCCACTCACTCTGGTCCTACTACTGCACAGAGTGCACAACCATTCCTGAACACTAGAGCTGGTCTTGTTCTTACTCTGGTAATAATGATCAGTCAGAACCCTGACCCTCACCCCGCCAAATGCAGAGCAAGCGACCCGCCACCACCGACCTCAACCAGACACTTCTAGCCTCCAGTTATGTTAAAATAAATAATAATAAAACATATTGTAAACAAAGGGTAAAGCGTTAACAAATGTGCTACATAAAATATTTGTAAAATACTTTTACCATAATTTCCATTTCATCCATCTCACATTAGTTGATATAACAGAAACTACACCATGTGTGTTTGTATAAAAAGAACAAAGTTAGCAGTGAACCGAACTGCTTTTCAGCCTATGGAAAATATTTTTCTCTGTGGTTAATTAAAAAAGGCTTAAATTAGCAAAAACGTTCATGTTTAAAGGGACTTTACGGACGTTTGAAGTTTTATGCTCGCTATTGCCCCCTCAGGCCAAAAACGTAACGGCAGCTTCAATAGTAGGCTCGTGCACGAGGTGCGCATGCTGTACGTACACAGTGTGTGTGTGTGTGTGTGTGTGTGTGTGTGTGTGTGTGTGTGTGTGTGTGTGTGTGTGTGTGTGTGTGTGTCTGTGTGTGTGTGTGTGTGTGTGTGTGTGTGTGTGTGTGTGTGTGTGTGTGTGTGTGTGTGTGTGTGTGTGTGTGTGTGTGTGTGTGTGTGTGGCCCGGAGGACAGAGGACAGGAGAATGCGCAGCTAATTAATTAAATTATGTGGTTCTGTACCTTTCTCTTCAGCACAGCCGACAAAGGTTTAAGATGGGCCAGTCCTCCTGCATGCTCAGATCATTCCCTTCCCTTGCTTGAAAAATTGTTCCAAAATGAAAGTTGAACCCACATCTTTTTTATCTGCGAATTCAATGCCGTTCGGCGAGTCTCAAATAAAAATTTGGGCATCTTACTGTAAAAAATATACCATTAATGTAAAAAAGAAACTCTAAATAAACTATGTTCACATCCAGAATCAAACCCAGGTCTTCTGCTCGAGAGTGCGACATCTTACTAGGTGAGCTAAAGTGCCAGTGATGTCTTTTGTATCTGTAATATTTATATCCTGAAGACAGCTGAAACTACATTCAAAGAACAGTTCGGAGCGAAAATGGCTATTTTGTTCTTAATTTGGAGGAAATATCTAGAAGAAAGTAGCTAAGGGTCCTCAGAAATGTAGCTAGGTTCATCACTAGGCGTTAGGAACAGCAACAAAGTCGCTGAGTTGGCACTACCTCACTCTGCTGCTAAAGCTACGGGCTATGCCTGAGCGTGAACGTGCATGAAGCAGCCTGCTCGACCCGAGCATCTCTCTTTTTCTGTGATTTTACAGAAAAACAGGCAATCACAGTAAAAATGCCAGGGCTCATTCTACAGGACCAGGGCATTGCAGGAGAATGTATGAAGAAGACATTTATTATTTCTACACATGTTTTGGCTGTCCAACTTCCATAATGCCCCTTTAATTATAGACCAATGTAAGAAGGTCAGTTGCTCTGATGGGTTCTGGTTTACCTTGTTCTAGGGGATTTAAGAATCCAGGAATGAATAGCGACAGATGAGTATCACAGCTGTAACTGAATATTGTTGTAATTGGACATACTTTAAAATTACTGTCCTTATAATCAAAGTAGTGCTCTCTCTTCTCCAGAAGTCTGTCGTTTGCCACAAAAACTCCAACCTTCTATAAAAAATCAAGGGTCTCTTTTATAAAATTTTGCGTAGAATCCTTACTAAAACCCTAAGCTCTGCAAAAAGAAAAAAAAAACTTATGTCAGCAAACTCATTTTCCAACCTATTAAACACTGCATACGCAGCTGCATGCAACTCCTGCTTTATAAATCACACCCATCCCAGAAATGAGCTTGGGTATGTTTGGATCACATCTCCTTCATACCCACTTTCTGATGAACGCAAAGCTCTAGGTAACCCTGGCAAGGCACTGAAATCAAGGCACTTGTGAGCATGACATAGCGCCGTGTTGGGCTGTGAAGCCATGAACGATCATGGCAGATATAAAATAGAAAACAAAGCAGCATAAAAACCGAAGTGGACAGAGGGAGGCAAAGAGGAAAATGGCAACAATCATTGATGCATCCGAAACGGCTGCGTTATAGTGTCAAGGGATTTCTGGGATGATCCAGATCTAAGGGAAACATTCTCATTTAACCCAAAGGGTCTTTAACTCATTTACTGCTATTGACGACTAAAGTCATCAACTGCCTTTTTTTTACGGGGTGGGCGTCGGGACAAGCTCCGCACCGTGAGAGTTCCCATCACATCTCTACAGCTGGTCTTCATTCATGTATATCACGTGCCACGTGATCAGGTAGCAGAAAATCCACGAATTAGGAGATCGTTTTGGGACGCTGCTGTGAAAAAAATGAGGCACTAACCGGAAAAGCTTCTGCTTTGACAATGATTTGTGAAAGAACGATAACACTTCTGACAGGGGGACTGAGTCTGACATTTTCAGTAGCTCCTCAAAACATTTGGGCCTATCTTCCTGGTGCCAAGAGCACCTATGGGCACTTTTGTGTCTGAACATGGTGCTCATTATAGACGATCCATGAAAAACAAAGACATTCAACAACAAAACACCACACAGGTTCACATTTGAGAGGCTATTCCTCCGACCACTACTCCAGGTCTCATGTCATCGGCCATATTAGTGTTCCCCAGCAGAACTTGGGAGACCTTAGAAGGAGCACGCTTCAGCACCCCCAGCTTTGATTTAGCTGCCACAGTAGAAAGTTTAAAAATACCCCCAAACTTTTCTTCACACGTGCTTGATTTAATTCTTAGGACTAGCTTATTTCGGTTTTCACCTATTTTCATATAAGATACAAGCTGTAATTTGACTTTTGTTGCAAGAAAAAGACAAACACATGCAATAGCAATTTGATCAAATGATCTGTTCCTCTTTCAGTGACTGACATCAGAATTCTGCTTAAACATGCCTAGTTTGAAATGTCAAAAAATACTGATTTGATCAATAAAAACAAAGAAAGATCCCTGTTCAGTTTGGACCCCCTTCAGCCGATTAACTGCTGCTAAATTAGACTGTAATGCACGATGACCTTGACCACCATCCATCACCGCTCCTCCTGCCTGACCACAGAGCCGTAGTGTGTAACTTAGAAACTTTTGGGAGGTCAGACTGGTATTGAGGACACACCGTGACAAACCACAATTCCACAGCTCAGTCTGTCTGCAGGTGACTCACGCTTGTCTCCTTTTCTCAAATTCACCTCAAAATCACTGCCTGAAGCCCTTTTAGCTCCACTTTCCAGTTTAGGTCAGGACACAAGCCCCCTCTGGAGTTCAGAGAAGAGAAGCAGCCTCACTGGAGTTTTCTTTGTATCTCAGTGTTTTTATCTGAACTCATGCTGTCCACTGGGTTCAGGTCACATTTGCATATAAGTACAACATTTCTCACAGAGCTAATTACAAACTGTAGTGGGTACACTCAATCTCTGTATCTGCCTATTTATTTTACTCGTGTGGATGAATCTTCTGGAAAATGAATCTTTTCTCTTAGATAGTAGGGCTTCAGGGTGATTTTATGAGCCTGTCAGGGTTGCACTGAGAGATGTGTCTGTGAGCCCATTTTTGTTTCTTAGCAGCTGGTGCTGGAGGCTGTGCTTCATGACCCCATCAATCACCAGACTAGAGCCATTTCCCCTCCTTGTGATCAACAATTTAAAAAGATAGCTTACCTTGATCAATATTAGATCAATATGGCAAACAAATACGACTATTATGTAAAAAGAATTAATGATTGAACTGTGCTAGGGCGATTGTTCAGGTTTGTTCTTGTTACAGAGCTAAGCAAAAGCAGTTGAGCTGTCTACAAACTGCAAGTAGAACATTTGTTTTATGGCCAATTTTTAAATATTAAAATGTCTCAGATTTTTCAGGTAAACAAACTTAAACATCATAAAAAACAGAAACCTAGATCCAGTATGGTGTTCAATCAAATTCTAATTTATTTATAAAGCGCCTCCCACAACCTTTTTGGAAGCCAAAGGTGCTGAACACTATCATGAAGAGCAAGAACAAAACAAATGTCATGAAACAGCAAAAACAAGAGATAAAAATAAATATTAAAAACTGTAAAATAATAAAATTTGAGGATTGTCTAATAAAACAAGAGGCAAGGACAAGAACAAATTACAAAACATTAAAACGCATGTCATCAAGCCAGTGTCACGAAGCCGAATGCGGAAAGGCTACCAAATAAAAGTGAGTCTTCAAGCGAGACTTAAAGACTTAAAGAGATGGCGCCTGCCTAATGCTCAATGGCAAATCATTACACAGAGTTGGGGCCAAAACAGAGAATGCACAATTTCCCCCTTGATCGGTATGTTGAGCGAGGGACCACCAACAGCTCCCGTTCAGCTGAGCGCAAGACTGAGAGGGGACATGCATGTGCAAAAGTGCAGAATTATTGTATTGAATTATTGTATTGAGGAGCACTGCCCTGAACAGCATTGTAACAAAAAGCAGTATCTTAAATTTTGCTTGTGAGGCAGTGCAGAGAAATTAACATTTGTAAGTGTTGGTATTTTAATTTACACTGATGCTGTCAGTTAAACACCAGGGGTCTCATGTATAAAACATTGTGTAGACTCCTTACTAAAACCATACTTAAGCTCAGCAGAAAACATGTACTTAGGCCAAGTAGGTTTGTGACCTATAAAACACGGACAACACACAGCTGCACGCAGTCTCTGCTTTATAAGTCACAAACTACCTAGGAATGTGCTCAGATGTTTCTGGATCACATCCCGCCCTCAACAAGGCCACTTTCTGCCATAAATGATCAATGCAAAGTGCCTTGTGGATCTCATGCATATACATAAGCCGGCTTGTTGCAGCGTTCTACCATTAACGATCGCAACCGCAGATCAAGGAAGCGCAATTTCACCAAAAAATACTGAACAACACACACACAAGTGATGATGCTGCTGGAATTCATAATCGTATCTTTCTCAGCAGCAGCACTGCAGGTGCTCTCCATGTCCAACATGTGCGTAAGCCAGGTCCTTAGTCAACTTACGTTTTCCACTACGTTTTCTTTTATAAATCCCAAAGTTTGCGTGGAAAGCTGCTTACACAGTTTTCCGACCCCATTTTGTGCGTAAGCAAGCTTGATAGATGAGGCCCCTGGTCACCTGGACAGGTTTCGTTATTTTGGCCTGTAAGAACAAAGCTTGTTGTTGCTGAGTGATAATTCATGCTTCCAAAAACAGATCTCACATGAGGATGTTTCACTTCGAAAAAGCATTCTGCTAGTTTTCCAAAAATGAAGTTGTCAGGCAAAACACTAGTAATAATCAGAAAACTGAGTTGGTGCATCCCTGCTCAAGTTTTTAACATTTCTAAAAACAAAAACTAGTTTTATGTAAAATGAACACCAGGGCTACACTTGAATTGTAGTAAATTCTTTTAAATATAAAAAGGTGTGAATGAGTTTGACGGTATGAATAGATTTGTTTGTTTTTTTGTAACATTTCCATACATTTTCAGCATAATTTATTTATGCTTATGTGTATTTAGCTCAATAGATCCATCTATTTCAAATGTGTTCAAGCCTTTATGTGTAAATATTCTTCTGAGGGCCTTGTTTTTAGGCTTTTACTGATTAGGTGGGGGAGGAGCAGTGCTGGACTGACCATAGGGCATAGCGGGCAACTGCCCGCTGGGCCGACCCTTTCATCTTTTATGGGCCGGTGTCTTTTTTTTTTTTTTTTTCCTGGCCTCTAGTTGTTGCGGACAACTTGCCCGCGCCGCCCCACGCGACGCCTCGTAAAAGTTGGTGGATTGGCCAATTGGTAATAATACACTCTGGGCTGGACCAATAGCCAGAGGTCTGATGCACCCGCCAGTTGTTTGTGAATCTCAGTAAACAGACAGACGAGCTTAACAAAATGGAGAACAAAAAACGGAAAGGAGGAGCGGAAAAAATTCGACTAAAAAAGAAACTGGCCCTTCAGGCTGATGCTGGCAAATGTGCTAAAATCTCACAGTTGTTTGGTAGTGAAGGTTCAAGTAAAATCAATTTAGGAAGTGATGGAGCCTCAGCCCAGCGACAGGTTGAAGAAGAAAAGAGGGAGGAGGAGGAGAAACCCGAGCCGGTGTTGTGCCATAAATTGACTCGCTGCCAAAAAATGATTAGCCACTGCGGGATCGCGCACGGTTAGGTAATTGCATTTCTAGACAAAATTCCCCAGGATTTCGCCCTAAAACTCAGCATATCTAGCAATATGGACATTCGGAAAGCAAAGATAACCTCTTCCGGTACTTAAACAGATGTTTATCGCGGATATTAGTGTGGCAGTGTTTGTGGCACCCTGCGCAGGAGCACGAGGACGTGCTTGTGGAAAGAGGGAAGAAGATGTGGCAGTGTGAGCATCCTGTCACAATGTCCCAATAGATCATGCGCCCTGGCTACTTGGCCAAGGAGATGTCCCTTTGGCTGACTGGTTAGAGCATATGACTCTCACCCGGGAGTCTGGAGATCGAATCCCGCCCGGGCACTCCTTTCTGCACCTTGCCACATTAGTTTTTCCAGTTCGGAAGTTGTTTTAAGTGTTGCTATTTGTCTTAAACGTTCACAATGAGGGTGTCAGCGTGCTGCGGAGTGGAGCGGAGGAAAGGCGTGGATCCAGACCGGGGAGTAAACAGGCAGCAGGTAGGAACGGTCAACCAGGATTTATTAAGCACGCTGGACAATGAAACAATGATCCGACACAGTACAAAGAACAGACAGGGTTTAAATACAGGAGGGTTGGGAGCTAAGGTGATTGGGAAACGAGAGGCAGGTGGGAGTAATCAACGAGACACAAGGCTGAACTAAACGGGGAGACATGACCGGGTGTGACAGTACCCCCCCCCTCAAGGGGCGGATCCCAGACGCCCACAGGAACGAGGAGCAGGGCGGGAGGAGGGGAACCAGGAGGAAGGGCCCAGAGGAACCAGCAGAGGGGTAGAGGAGGAGGCGACGACAGGCTCTTGGAGGCCGGCGTCTGAGGCAGAGGATGAGACGACAGGCTCTTGGAGGCCGGCGCCTGCGGCAGATGAGGAGGCGATGGGCCCTTGGGGGCCGGCGCCTGCGGCAGATGAGGAGGCGACGGGCCCTTGGGGGCCGGCGCCTGCGGCAGATGAGGAGGCGACGGGCCCTTGGGGGGCCGGCGCCTGCGGCAGAAGAGGAGGCGACGGGCCCTTGGAGGCCGGCGCCTGCGGCAGAAGAGGAGGCGACGGGCCCTTGGAGGCCGGCGCCTGCGGCAGAAGAGGAGGCGACGGGCCTCTGGAGGCCGGCGCCTGCGGCAGAGGAGGAGCTCTGCAGGCTGGGCCGGCGACAAAGTCACTGCAGGCTGGGCAGGCGACAAAGTCACTGCAGGCTGGGCCGGCGACAAAGTCACTGCAGGCTGGGCAGGCGACAAAGTCACTGCAGGCTGGGCCGGCGACAAAGTCACTGCAGGCTGGGCCGGTGACAAAGTCACTGCAGGCTGGGCCGGCGTTGCCCTCAAAACCACCATCGGAACCGGAGACCGTGGAGACGCCGGGCTGGATGGAGCGTCGGCCTCTTGATTGCAAAGAGCATCCCCAGACGAGGCGGCGACGTCATCGGACGAGCCGACTTCAGAGGACGAGGCAGCGGCGACGTCATCGGACGAGCCGACTTCAGAGGACGAGGCAGCGGCGACGTCATCGGACGAGCCAACTTCAGGGACGTCATCAGAGGAGACGACGGCGACGTCATCGGACGGGACGTCATCAGAGGTGACGGCGACGTCGTCGGACGGGACATCATCAGAGGTGACGGCGACGTCGTCGGACGGGACGTCGTCAGAGGTGACGTCGTCAGAGGTGACGGCGACGTCGTCAGAGGTGACGGCGACGTCATCAGAGGTGACGGCGACGTCGTCAGAGGTGACGGCGACGTCGTCAGAGGAGGAGGCGACGGGCCTCTGGAGGCCGGCGCCTGCGGAGGAGGAGGAGCTCTGCAGGCTGGGCCGGCGACAAAGTCACTGCAGGCTGGGCAGGCGACAAAGTCACTGCAGGCTGGGCCGGCGACAAAGTCACTGCAGGCTGGGCAGGCGACAAAGTCACTGCAGGCTGGGCCGGCGACAAAGTCACTGCAGGCTGGGCCGGCGACAAAGTCACTGCAGGCTGGGCCGGCGTTGCCCTCAAAACCACCATCGGAACCGGAGACCGTGGAGACGCCGGGCTGGATGGAGCGTCGGCCTCTTGATTGCAAAGAGCATCCCCAGACGAGGCGGCGACGTCATCGGACGAGCCGACTTCAGAGGACGAGGCAGCGGCGACGTCATCGGACGAGCCGACTTCAGAGGACGAGGCAGCGGCGACGTCATCGGACGAGCCAACTTCAGGGACGTCATCAGAGGAGACGACGGCGACGTCATCGGACGGGACGTCATCAGAGGTGACGGCGACGTCGTCGGACGGGACGTCATCAGAGGTGACGGCGACGTCGTCGGACGGGACGTCGTCAGAGGTGACGGCGACGTCGTCAGAGGTGACGTCGTCAGAGGTGACGGCGACGTCGTCAGAGGTGACGGCGTCAGAGGTGACGGCGACGTCATCAGAGGTGACGGCGACGTCGTCAGAGGTGACGGCGACGTCGTCAGAGGTGACGGCAACGTCGTCAGAGGAGGAGGCGACGTCGTCAGAGGAGGAGGCGACGTCGTCAGAGGAGGAGGCGACGTCGTCAGAGGAGGAGGCGACGTCGTCAGAGGAGGAGGCGACGTCGTCAGAGGAGGAGGCGACGTCGTCAGAGGAGGAGGCGACGACTTCGGACGGGACGTCGTCAGAGGAGGAGGCGACGACGTCGGACACGTCGTCGTCAGAGGAGGAGGCGACGACTTCGGACACGTCGTCGTCAGAGGAGGAGGCGACGACTTCGGACACGTCGTCGTCAGGGGCGACGACTTCGGACACGTCGTCATCAGGGGCGACGACTTAGAACACGTCGTCATCAGGGGCGACGACTTCGGACACGTCGTCATCAGGGGCGACGACTTCGGACACGTCGTCATCAGGGGCGACGACTTCGGACACGTCGTCATCAGGGGCGACGACTTCAGAACAGGAAGGGGCGTCGACTTCAGAACAGGAAGGGGCGTCGACTTCAGAACAGGAAGGGGCGTCGACTTCAGAACAGGAAGGGGCGTTGACCACCATCGACTTCGGGTCCACGGGCGTTGACTTTTGGTCCTTCGATTTTCGGACCGTCGACCTCTGGACCGCTGGCCTCTGGACCGGGACCGGAACCATCTGCTTCTTGCCCGGAGGAGTCGGCTTCTGGTCCCTCGACTTCTGGACCGCTGAGTTTTGGACCGGATCCGGCTCCATCTGCTTCCGGGTCGGTACCCTCCGTCTCTCGGCCCGCTCCGTCAGCTTCTGGGCCGGTACCGTCTGCTTCTGGCCCGGAGGAGTCAGCCTCTGGTCCCTCGACTTCTGGACCGCCGAGTTTTGGACCGGATCCGGTACTGTCTGCTTCCGGGTCGGCAGCAGGGCCGCTGCTAAGAAAGCTTGGAGCGATGAGGAGAGGCGGGAGGTCAGCTCGTCCAGTTCTAGCTCCCTGAGGCTGAGCGTCCGACGGAGCTGGGCCAGCTCAGCCCGCTGACCGGCGAGCTCCGCTGGGGAAACCCTGCGCTCGCTCCTCTGGCCCCGGGACGAGGAGGATAGGGCATCCAGGTGAGACTCCTTGCGGCTGAGGAGCTCGCGGAACCGGCCGAGCTCCGCCCGTTGCTCCATCAGCCGGGCCGCGATTGCTGCTCCTTCCTCTGCAACCGACGGGGGCTCCGGTTCGGCAAGAGACGGGACTGGTGGTCTGGCTGGGGGCGTGTCCGAACTGCCGCGCCGGGCACGGCCAGCGGCGGGCTCGAAACTCCCTCCAGAAGCGCTGGGCTGTGGTGGCTTCCGGCGTCTCTCCCCACGCCGTGGACCGACTCCGGGGGAACAGATCGCCAGCCTCGTGCCCTCATAGCTGGAGCGATCTGGCAGCGGCTCCCGGTCCAAACATGCCTCTGGTTCCGGGAGGACAGGGAGGAACGCTGCGGCCGAAGGTCGGCGATGCCGGCGGCGGCGAGGCGGAGCTGGTGCTGGAGAGGGAGAAGCCGGATGGTGGGTCGGGGTAAGCCACTGGAGCAGATTCTCCCAAGGCAGAATCTCCCGGCTGGATCCATCAATGGGTTCGGGTCGGATCATTCTGTCAGCGCGCTGCGGAGTGGAGCGGAGGAAAGGCGTGGATCCAGATCGGGTAGTAAACAGGCAGCAGGTAGGAACGGTCAACCAGGATTTATTAAGCACGCTGGACAATGAAACAATGATCCGACACAGTACAAAGAACAGACAGGGTTTAAATACAGGAGGGTTGGGAGCTAAGGTGATTGGGAAACGAGAGGCAGGTGGGAGTAATCAACGAGACACAAGGCTGAACTAAACGGGGAGACATGACCGGGTGTGACAGAGGGTATATTAAGCCTTTTTGCAATATTTGCGATTGAAAGATGGTTTGTGCCACAAACTTTGTGGTAAGAACTGGCTTTCTTTATGTTACAGCCTTGATACTAAAAAAATTAATAAACAATGTAAAATGGCACCCTGTATTGAATGTAAACGTTGTATAAATGGAAATAAACAATTCTCCAGCGATTTAATTTTTTCCCCTTCCTTTCTTTAGTCCACTTGACATGGAGCCACAGTTAACTAGTTTGGGGCACATTTTTACTTGAAAAAAAGTATTTAAAATGATCAAGCATTGACTTTACAATGACACTGTGTAGGTTGCTATTCATTACGTTGCTCTATTTAAAAGTAACAAGATAAAAGCACTTCAGCACATAAAATTAAGATTGTCACTTGCCAAATAGACTACACCCTCCCGTTTACCTATAAGAAATGCCTCAAAATATCTTTAAATTCTTTATTGATGATTTAATTGTAGACAAATAAAATGGCATTTTACTTGCCAAAAAGTGATTGAATCGCTAAGATTTTCATGGAGGCTAAAATTGACCAAATAAGGGTTTTATGTATTATCTGTTGACGTTACTGTACTCATACTGCCTATTGTGTCATCAAAAACACCCCAAAAATGGCAAAAAAAAAAAAAAAAAAAAAAAAAAAGAAGATAATTTCTCTTGCCAAAAATTGATTACAGTGTCCTGGTCACGTGTAAAGGGTTAAATTGACCTAAATATTACCTTATTTATTATCTCTTGATGTTATTAGTGCCATCACAGGATGCTGGTTGTCTTCCACATTCATAAACACAGAGTCCTGGTCACCCATAAAGGCTTAAATTGGCATAAATATTACTTCATTTATTATGATGCTGGGTGTGTTCCACAATGATATTCGAATAAACGTGAAAATATTCTGTCCGAATATCTGTTTCTTGTTATAAATATAACAGCTAGGATTTACAGTTAAAATAGGAGAAACACGTGACTCCCCAGGAAGGGTCGTAACACCACTTGCCTCATGCACATAAGTGAACAAAACAAAGCAGCATGGAGACACTCCGTCTCCAACCACCTCTCAGGCAGCAGCCTGCACTCCCAAGTTCTACACATCACCAGAACATAAACAACCGCAACACAATAAAAGCAGTGTTATACAAAATGGAAGGCCTGTAGTGTTTATTCTCTTACAGTAACAACTTATCAATTTTTTGGAGGAATTTATTTGAGAATTTTTTGGTTTTTATTAATTGTGCAATAGAAAAATAATCGCTAGATTAATCATCTAAATAGTCATTAGAATAGTCGACTATTCGATAAAATAATCGTCAGAATAATCATTTTAAAAATAATCAGTTACCCCCAACCCTACTTTTTAGAATACCAGGATAGGAAGGATGGTGTAGGTTTACGTTTATTAGATTGATACATAAATACTACCAATAAGAAAGTGTACGTTGGTGTGTGTCAGAAACAGCGTAAGGCTTAATGTCTTTTCCAAAAAAAAACAGGTGATGGGCCGGTCTCCAGTCAAAATGCCCGGGCTGAATTTTTGTCCCAGTCCAGCCCTGGGGAGGAGTGAACACATGTCGGGGGACAGCAGAGGGAAAAGGCAGGCTTATGTCCTCCCACTCTGTGGCCTGGCCTTCCTGCTTCATACAATGTGGCCGTAGAGTATATCTCATCCAAAATACGAATCTCTATTACAGCAAATCAAACATCCTCAGCTGATTCTGTGGCTCCAACTCCTGACATTTACAATCACACCCTGCTTCTGTGTCTCTGGGATTGCTTGGAGCTATTTTCAGAAGAATGTCTGTGACTGAAACGGGAAAACAACAAGTTAAAAGGCTAATCTTGTCTTTTGTTCATCTCAAGAGGGGTGCCAGATTTATCCCAGTTGTCTCCAAGTATTGACCAGTGGTAGGTCAGCTTACACTCTGATACTTGGGTTTCTCTTTTACAAACTCTGCTTCATGTTCCTCGTGTGTCTCTTTCTTCAGTCCTGATGGTTGCAAACTGTGTTTCAATCCTAAGAAACAAGTTAAATGACATGTTTTAATTACCTGGAATTGATTCAGGTTGTACATATTATATTTTACTATGGTACTATAGTACTTTTACAAATTGTTACTGGTTTGGTGACATTAGTTTGTGAACAAAAATCTTCTTGTAGCAAACATCAAGAACCTGACATTGTTAATGCTTTTAATCTGTTTTTTAAAAATCTGAGTACTGTGTAAGATTAAAAAAAGCAGTGATTTACAGATCACTGAAACTCAGTCTTTATTATAAAGAAGTATTTATGTACCCTTTCTCAAAAAATATTAAAAATAACTTTTCACTAATGAATTTAAAAAGACAGCAGTAATGTATTAAAGAAGACTAATTATAACTTTTCCTACAATAGTTCAATTATCCATACAAAACATGTTCATGAAGCTCTTTGCACAATACCTCTCTCACATAAAAAAAAATCAAGTTTTATTTTTGATGGTTTCAGAACCTTCCAGAATGTTTCAGTCCTCTGTCACTTTAAAAGGACTGTTTTTACCATTAATCTCTGGAAATATCCATGGAAATTTGTTGAAAATGAAAATGATGTCCAGTTGTTGAAAAAAATATTGGCGGCCTCGTAACATATGACCATAAAAATATGGTCTAAAGTACATACTGTATAGGTGTGGGTCTAGCATCTCTGGGGCACGCCGTATTAGACGCCATGTTTCCTTCTGGCCAGCTCGGGGTCTTGCGCCTATCGATGATATTGCACTAGATGATTGGCTAGATGTGCGACTCACGGAAGTTACGTTAGCACATTTGAAATAATTTAGGGAGTAAGAATCATGAATTTAATAAAAAACTACTGAACTCTTTCCAAAACGTATCTGAAAGAACAGATTAAAAAATAGATATATGTATATAGCAATATATTTTGGCCGAGTGGTATTGCCGTCAGCAGGTGCAGGACCCCGAGCAGATCCGGAAACTACAGTGCCAGAAAACTACAATCAGCATTGCATTCTCTCAATGAAATTACCTGAAGGATCATCAAAGTCTGAGGTGTCACGTCGAGGTTGCAAGCTTTACCTTAATGTGTTTTAAACTAGCGACAGTCATGGCGATCTGGTGTAAAACTACCCTGAAATGTATGTACTGCCCCCTAGTGCCAGGAAACTATACACTGCCACTTTAAAGGTCCAGAGTATGAGCATTTTTTTCACTCTTTAGCAGCACTCAGCTCAGAGTAGGTGTTGCAGCTACAGTAACCCACATGCATGCTGCATACTGTCACCAGTAGGGGTCAGTGCAGATGAAGAGAGTAAGTTATGATGCCGACTGCATTTTAAAAGTAAAAATGTTTTAAGTTCCACGTAACTTCTTTATTTATGTGTTACAAACATAACAAGCTGGCGACGAGGTCCTTTTTTTTTCTCCTCAAGATGGTTTTTGCTTCAACGCAGTTTCCACTTCCTTCCCTGCCTGGGTGAGCCGCCCATCCCGCTTGATGCGTGGGAGAAGACGTTTCACAATAATTTACTGGTTCTTGCTGCTTTGGGTGATGGCTGGCCGGAAGAGAGGAAAAGGACACTTTTACTACATACTTTGGGAATGGAAGGACATAGACCAGGTGCAACAATGGAAGACCCCATTACTGCCCTTAAGTGCCTCGTGATATTTATCTTGAGAGGCACTACAGAAAAGATCTTCTTCTTCTTCTTAAAGCTCACTTTAATCCAAGACGCAACACTGTTGCCAAACGCTACACCTTCAGGAAAAGCATGAAAAGAGGGTGATAGAGTACGTCGTGTTTGCAAACCAGTTCATGTGGTCAAAGCACATCAAAGATACGCTGAACCACTGCAGATCCTGAAGAAAGTTTGGCCCTGGAAATTACCTGCTGGAGGATGGAAGGAGATGGCAAGCTTCTCGTTAAACCCTGTCAAACATTCCTACGATTCCTTCAGCACCGAACCATTTTACTATGGGCATGTTCTCTGAGGATATACCCATAGTTTTACAGCCAAACATTGCTAATGATATGTACCATGCTTCTGCTCGCATGAGACTCCCTCTCCATGCTGGTTAGATGACTATGTAAGATAAACAGTTGTGGTGAATATGTAAAAAAAAAAAAACGAAGCCATTCTAAGTATGTGGTACATAAGATAGGTTTTGAGTTGATTACTTTGTCTTCACACTTCTGGAGTTATTATTCACTTTTAGTTCAAAGTGTTATTCTACATCTGCTAAAACTGATTGTTAGGTTACTAAAGATTGATTACTTAAGTTGTACAGGTTATGCTTACTGGTAATATTCCTCAGTAACATGGGAAAATGTTGCATACTGTGACCAGTAAGGGTCAGTGCAGATGATGAGAGTAAGAGAGTAACAGGAGGAGAGAAGGAATGTAAGGTGGCAGATGAAGGAATGTTATGATGCCGACTGCATGTCAAAAGTAAAGATTTTCTAAGTTCCACGTAGCTTCTTCATTTGTGTTACAAACATAACAATGATTCAAAAAGGCAATGTGTCATCTTGGCTGTGCAATGGAAACCTAAGTCTCCTCCCATTCCCTTCCGCTCATGGGTCCCTGGAAGAAAGAAAAAATAAATCCAAGTCAATGCAGCTAAAAACGTTATTTTCTAATCTGCTTTGCATTACGCCCTGGATCACACATATGTTGTACTTCAATTTAAATGAAAAGTAAGGATGTGTGTCTCAGCCACGCCAGTTTATGTTTATGTTTATGTATTTAGCAGACGCTTTTGTCCAAAGCAACTTACAAGTGATAATCGGCATGTTGTCCTTGAGGCTAACAACAACAATAACAACAACTTGACATCAGTCATGGAGAGGAGGGAATAAGGAGTGGACAGTAGAGAGGGGGGACGGGTGCAGGGAGGGTGCTAGTTAAGAAGATGCTCTCTGAAGAGCAGGGTCTTCAGGAGTTTTTTGAAAATTGAAAAGGAAGCCGCTGTTCTGGTAGAGCTTGGAAGGTCATTCCACGTTTGTGGAACGATGCATGAGAAGCAGTGTTGGGAGTAACGCCGTTTAAGTATAACGGCGTTTCTAACGGCGTTCTTTTATAGGTAACGGAATAATCTAATTAATTACTTTTCCCGCCGTTGCAACGCCGTTACCGTTACTGGGGACGGAAGATTGTGCGTTACTATGTGCTTGTCGAATGTTGAGCAGCAGTGTGAGGCTTTCTGACCGCCACACTTCAGCTGCAGCCAGAGAGAGAGAGGTGTCGGTAACAGACTTACAAACTCGATGATGATTGGCCGGGTGGGCGGAGACCCTCACGGTCTCAGTCGCTGCATTCTGTAGACACAACGGGAATAACTCCGTTTAAAATAACCGCGTTAATAAAAAATAATTCTTTCTGTAACGAGCAAACTAATTAATTACGTATTCTTTTATCAAAACGTCGTTTCTGTTACTGATAAGAAAATGCGTGCGTTAAGCAGCGCGGTGTGTTGAAGCTGTCATCATCAGCTGATCAGGAGCTAAAGAGGTAGATGTTTTCATCCAAGTGGGTCACGGCCCGTGAAGAACGAGGAAGACGTGATGAATATCTGCAGACCCCCCGCAGACTTGTTGCTGCAGCAGCGAATCTGCGGGTCTGCAGCCGTGCCCTTCTTAGCGTGACAGCGGGACGTCCCAAAGGTCCGCTCACCTGTTCACCGCTCAGACGTCCTGATCTTCTGCCTTCCTAGATCATCCAGCTGTAACCTGTTCCTGATCATGTCTTTAGTCCCGCTGTAACACTGATGCATCAGTCTCAGACGGCATGGAGCTCAGGTGTTACTAGAACTACCTGTGTGTGTTTACCACCCAGCTTCAGCTCTTCTGTGGTTGGGTCTGACCCACGTTAGTACATTTAAGTCCTCCATCAGGCTTGTGCCTCTTCTAGTGTCATTTTAAAGGATTTTATTTATTTATTTAACCGTTACTAGATTACCAGCAACAGAAATGCTAGTAAAACACACAATTATGTGAAGCTGGAAAAATTAGAATACTGTGCAAAATTACATTGATTTCTGTAATTTAACTAGACTGAGAGACCGTTTAAAGGCTCGGGAACCTTTACAGGTGTTTCTATTTGCAATTTTAAATTTTAGCTGAATTTTAGCTCCTCCTTGAACCGTCACCTTATCGTGGTGGAGGAGTTTGAGTGCCCTAATGATCCTAGGAGCTATGTTGTCTGGTAGGGTCTCCCATGACAAATTGGTCTTAGGTGAAGGGTGAGACAAAGAACGGTTCGAAGGATCTTTCATGGCGGTTAAAACGAAGAGTCGGAGTACCCGGCCCGGAGGGTTACCGGGGTCCCACCCTGGAGCCAGGCCTGGGGTTGGGGCCCGTGAGCGAACGCCTGGTGGCCGGGCTTTCGCCCATGGGGCCCGGCCGGGCCCAGCCCGAACCGGATACATGGGCTCGTCCAACTGTGGACCCACCACCCGCAGGAGGAACATGAAGGGTCCGGTGCAATGCGAATCGGGTGGCAGACCAAGGCGGGAGCCTTGGCGGTCCAATCCCCGGACAAGAAAACTAGTTTTTGGGACATGGAACGTCACCTCGCTGGCGGGGAAGGAGCCGGAGCTTGTGGCAGAGGTTGAGCGGTACCGGCTAGATATAGTCGGACTCACCTCGACACATTGCATTGGCTCTGGAACCCGAGACCTGGAGAGGGGTTGGACACTCTACTTTGCTGGAGTTGCTCCGGGTGAGAGGCGGAGGGCTGGGGTTGGCTTTTTGTTAGCCCCAAGACTCTCTGCCTGTGTGTTGGGGTTTACACCGGGGGACAAGAGGGTAGCTTCCTTGCGCCTTCGGGTCGGGGAACGTGTCCTGACTGTTGTTTGTGCTTATGGGCCAAATATCAGTTCAGAGTACCCACCCTTTTTGGAGTCCCTGGGATGAGTGCTAGATAGTGCTATATCAGGGGACTCCATTGTCCTGCTGGGGGACTTCAATGCTCACGTGGGCAATGACAGCTTGACCTGGAGGGGTGTGATTGGGAGGAACGGCCCACCTAATCTGAACTCGAGCGGTGTTTTGTTATTGGACTTCTGTGCAAGCCGCAGTTTGGCCATAACGAACACCATGTTCGAACATAAGGATGCCCACCGGTACACTTGGTACCAGGGCAGCCTAGGTCACAGGTCGATGATAGATTTTGTAGTCGTATCATCTGACCTGCGGCCGTATGTTTTGGACACCCGAGTGAAGAGAGGGGCGGAGCTGTCAACTGATCACCACCTGGTGGTGAGTTGGATCAGATGGCAAGGGAACATGCCGCGTAGACCTGGCAGACCCAAACGCATAGTGAGGGTCTGCTGGGAACGCCTGGCAGAAGAACCTGTCAAGACGGTCTTCAACTCCCACCTCCGGCAGAGCTTTGACCACGTCCCGAGAGCAGTGGGGGACATTGAGTCCGAGTGGGCCTTGTTCCACTCTGCGATTGTCGAGGCGGCTGTTGCTAGCTGTGGTCGTAAGGTGGCCGGTGCCAGTCGTGGTGGCAACCCCCGTACCCGCTGGTGGACACCAGAGGTTCGGGGAGCCGTCAGGCTGAAGAAGGAGGCCTACAGGGCGTGGCTGGTCTGTGGGTCTCCGGAGGCAGCAGACAGGTACCGGATAGCCAAGCGGGGTGCAGCAGTGGCAGTTGCCGAGGCAAAATCTCGGGCGTGGGAGGAGTTTGGTGAGGCCATGGAGAAAGACTATCGATCGGCTCCAAAGAGGTTCTGGCAAACTGTCCGGCGCCTCAGGAGAGGAAGGCAGCAACTCGCTCACACTGTTTACAGTGGGCATGGGGAGCTGCTGACGTCAACTGAGGCTATAGTCGGACGGTGGAAGGAATACTTTGAGGAGCTCCTCAATCCCACCTATGCGCATTCCGAGGAGGAACCAGAGCTGGGAGGCCTGGGGATGGACTGTCCGATCTCGGGGGCAGAAGTTGCTGAGGTAGTCAAACAACTACACAGCGGCGGAGCCCCGGGGGCGGATGAGGTTCGTCCTGGGTATCTCAAGGCTATGGATGTTGTAGGGCTGTCATGGTTGACACGTCTCTACAACATTGCGTGGTCATCGGGGGCAGTTCCTAGGGAGTGGCAGACCGGGGTGGTGGTCCCCATCTTTAAGAAGGGTGACCTGAGGGTGTGTTCCAACTATAGGGGGATCACACTCCTCAGCCTGCCTGGAAAGGTCTACGCCAAGGTACTGGAGAGGAGGGTCCGATCGATAGTTGAATCTCAGATAGAGGAGGAGCAATGTGGTTTTCGTCCTGGCCGTGGAACTGTGGACCAGCTCTATACCCTTGCAAGGGTGATGGAGGGGGCATGGGAGTTTGCCCAACCAATCCACATGTGCTTTGTGGATTTGGAGAAGGCTTATGACCGTGTCCCCAGGGGCACCCTGTGGGGGACGCTCCAGGAGTATGGGGTGGGTGGCTTTCTGTTAAGGGCCATTCAGTCCCTTTACCAGAGGAGCGTGAGTTTGGTCCGCATAGCCGGTAGTAAGTTGGACCTGTTCCCAGTGAGGGTTGGACTCCGCCAGGGCTGCCCTTTGTCACCGGTTCTGTTCATCACTTTTATGGACAGAATTTCTAGACGCAGCCGTGGTGTGGAGTGTGTCGAGTTTGGTGGCAGGAGAATCTCGTCTCTGCTTTTTGCGGATGATGTGGTCCTCCTAGCTTCATCCAGCTCTGACCTTCAGCTCTTGCTGGGTAGGTTCGCGGCCGAATGTGAAGCGGCTGGGATGAGGATCAGCACCTCCAAATCTGAGACCATGGTTCTCGACCGGAAAAGGGTGGCTTGCCACCTCCGGGTCGGGGGAGAGGTCCTACCTCAAGTGGAGGAGTTTAAGTATCTCGGGGTCTTGTTCACGAGTGAGGGTAGGAGGGATCGGGAGATCGACAGGTGGATTGGTTCGGCGTCTGCAGTGATGCGGACGCTGAGCCGATCTGTCATGGGGAAGAGGGAGCTGAGCCAGAAAGCCAGGCTCTCGATTTACCGGTCGATCTACGTCCCAATCCTCACCTATGGTCATGAGCTTTGGGTAATGACCGAAAGAACGAGATCGCGGATACAAGCGGCCGAAATGAGTTTCCTCCGTAGGGTGGCCGGGCTCAGCCTTAGAGATAGGGTGAGGAGCTCGGACATTCGGGAGGGACTCGGAGTAGAACCGCTGCTCCTCCGGATCGAAAGGAGCCAGTTGAGGTGGTTTGGGCATCTGGTCAGGATGCCTCCTGGACGCCTCCCCGGGGAGGTGTTTCGGGCATGTCCTGCCGGCAGAAGGCCCCCGGGTCGACCCAGGACACGTTGGAGAGGTTACATCTCCAATCTGGTCCGGGAACGCCTTGGGGTCCTGCCGGAGGAGCTGGTGGACAAGGCCGGGGAGAGGATGGCCTGGAGCTCCCTAATTGGGATGCTGCCCCCGCGACCCGGACCTGGATAAGCGGAGGAAGACGAAGACGAAGACGAAGACGAATTTTAGCTGATTGGGGTCTTGTTAAATATCACACAGTGACCTTTTAATAGTCTAGATTAGTGTAATGTTCCTATTAGTAGTTCCTCCTGTTAAGTGCGTATTTGTTTAAATTATTCAGGTTTATATAAAACATTTGGACATACATTTTATTATGTTCAGTCATTAGTCATTTATGTTTTACTATTGTAGTAATTCTTGCATTCTTTAATGAAAAAAGTAACTAAGTAGTTACTTTTGTGGGTAATTAGTTACTTTTATGATCTTGTAACTCAGTTAGTAACTGAGTTACTTTTTTTGACAAAGTAATCAGTAACTATAACTAATTACTTTTTTAAAGTAACGTTCCCATCACTGATGAGAAGAGTCTGGATTGTCCTGAGTGTGGTGTAGGCACTGCTAGCCGACGATCCTGTGATGACCGGAGCGGCCGGGCCGAGACCTAAGCCTTTGCAAGAGGATTCAGGTAGATGGGAGCCGTACCATCTCGGACTTTGTATGCTAGTGTTAGCAATTTGAATTTGATGCATGCTGCTAGCGGTAGCCAGTGGAGCTCAATGAACAGAGGGGTGATGTGTGTTCTTTCTGGCTCATTGAAGACCACACGCGCCGCTGCGTTCTGGACCATTTGAAGAGATCTCACAGTACAGGCTGGAAGACCAGTTAGAAGGGCATTGCAGTAATCGAGGCGGGAGATGACAGTAGATTGCACCAGGAGCTGGGTGGCATGTTGTGTTAGGTATGGTCTAATCTTTCGTATGTTATACAGCACAAAGCGGCATGAACGAGCAACAGAGGCAACATGATCTTTAAAGGTCGGGTGTTCATCAATCACAACACCCAAATTTCGAACTGCCTTTGAAGGAGCCAGAGATAGGAAGTCATTTTGGATTGAGATAATGTGCTGTATGGATGGTTTTGCTGGGATGACAAGTAGTTCAGTTTTAGAGAGGATGAGTTGGAGATGGTGGGATTTCATCCATTTTGATATGTCAGAGAGACAGTTTGATATACGTGTGTAATGTAGCGGTGGAAATGACAGATAGAGCTGGGTGTCGTCTGCATAGCAGTGGTAGGAGAAGCCATGTGATCGAATGATCTCACCCAGTGAGGTGGTTTATATGGCAAAGAGAAGAGGTCCTAGTACAGAGCCCTGGGGAACTCCTGTGGCAAGATGGTGCACAGTAGAGGATATTCCAAGCCAAGATACAATGAATAATCGTCATGTGAGGTACGATTCAAACCAGGCATGTTCTTTCTCTGTGATGCCCATGCTAGAGAGTGTGGACAAAAGAAAGCCATGGTTGACAGTGTCAAATGCAGCCGATAAGTCGACCAGGATAAGCACTGAGGATTTGCCTGTCGCTCTAGCTTCACCACCAGTCACGTACTTTGAGTTCTATCAGCTTGTAAAATTTTGTAATTACTATGGCTACAAATCAGAGGTCGGCACTTTGCATTCATGACGTCACTACAGAATCTCCTCTCCCCTAGCGTAGCGGCTACTTACCACATGGCCAGATTTATGGTGGTTCTTTCCTATTGAGGGAAGGATTTGAAGTTAGCTGAAATTACAGCCATTTTACCTCAACTCTTCTCTTTGTCTGGTTTGATTTGGTGATGTGCAATTGTAGTCCTGAACATAATTTCTTTCTTTCTTTTTATTTACTTATTTATTTATTAGTTTACTATTTTTTTTACCGTGTCTTGTCTGGCTGTGAAGCAAACAGAATTAATGTCTGAATGCTGGTGACAAGCCTTACATATTTACTCTCAGGTGGAGTATCAAAGCTTCTGCTTTAACGTCACGCCTGATACTTAAAACTTTATTGTTATTGTTTTTTGAATGCTTTGTAATTCCGACCAGACACGGAGACAGAGTTGAAAGAGAAAGGAAAAGTTTAAAGGGGGAGGGGTTCCACAAAAATAAAAATCAGTGATGAACAAGAGTCTGCTTCTAGACACGAGAAAAGAGAAAAACAAACAAACAAAAAATCCATGAATTTAAAAAAATGAATTTATTTCTATTTCCCGAAACTAATGATTATACGAGACAAGATATGAATGAAATGATTAAATGTAATGGATGAAGTGATTGAATGGAATCTAGATGTTTTAGCAAAACTTTTCTTAGTGATCTGAGAGAGTTAGTGGAGTCTGGGCTTTAAAATTATTTAGATTGTATAGTTTGATAAGCTCGAGATCTGTTTATTAAACCGTCCAACGCAATTTGTGCTGAGTCTACGCACCCTTGTATGAAGATCCCCAAGCGATTCAGGGGGTCAGGATGTCGAGATGGACACTGATGACGGCGTGGACCTCTGTTATCGGAGCCGGTGACAGCTCAGAATCTGACCCTCTAGTCTGGGTTATCTTTCAGCTGGAGGCTGGTTTGCTTGTTTTGCGTCTAAAGCTGTTTGGTGGCTCTTAAAAGAGCCGTTGTGTCTGTAATCACCGGGCCGGGAGTCAGCTACAAACTGAATTAGAGCTGGAAATAATTCTGCTTTATCTCCTTTCTTATTTATAAACTTGTACAAATCAGAATTTGACACGTTTAAAGGCATTGTATGCCACAATGTCATTCCTTCCCTCAGAAACTAAGAGAGGTTTACTCTTTGTGAAGTAGAAATGTTTTTAACAGCTATGTGAAGCAAAATGTTAAACATTAATAATAAGCTTATTATAATGTGTATGAGTATACTGATAGATTAACTTGTTAAATCAACCAATACTGATCTGGTGTAATTTAAGATCTGAAATAAAAATATTCATTTTGAACACATCATTGATTAAAACAAGCATTATTCAAGCATTTTAGGATTTAAACATCTTGTTCATTCAACACATGTGATTGTTTCAACCTATAAGTTTTAAAGTAATTTATAATTCAAGGCAGATGAACTTTGTTCAGAGTAAAACTGCAGGAGTCTCCGCTTCTGCATGAGACCTTGGCTGAAGATGTTATGTCTTCTTTGTATGGTAACAAGGTCTGGTGCAGTGTTTTCTGATTTGGAGGCCAGACAAATGGGGTGTTTGTGTCTGCAAATTAAAAGTGACTTTTTGGTCATTTTTTATGTAAATTTGACCTTTGATCCGCTACACATGACACATAACAAACGGGATTAGAAAACAGCGTTTTTAATCCCATTGACTCACATTAATTTTTTCATTCTTTCAGGGACCCATGGTCCAGAAGTACAGTAGATGGGTGTGACTCAGGCTCCTTATACACAGCTGCAGCAGAGAGGGAGACATTGTAGCACTGACAGTTACTTCGGGGTCACACACAGAAAACAACACACAAACTTTCAACTGTTTGTCCATTTCATTTACTGTTTCTACTGCTCTGCTGCTTCCTGCAGTCAGCTTTTGTTGGGTAATCGAGAGCCCTCAGTGTTCTGTGAAAATATGTAAAATGGACCTGATTAGTCATTTGCAGCTGCTGTGTCTTCTCGCTCCGCTGCTGCAGCTTATATTGCTTCTACCGCTTCTTCCATGTCACCAATCTCCCTCTACCCCACGGCCGTGCACACACTGCCAGTCACCAACTATTTCCAGCTGTAAATCCAGCGTTCACATGCAGTTGGAGCAGAACAAGTAAGAACAGAATTTGGAAAAAATCATGGAAAAAATGGGCACCATTCCCTGCATAAAGTTTAGAGAGAAGAAAATGTTCATGTTAAAGCACAAAGGCAGAGCAGAGCATTATATTTAGTTAATGCTGGTGCTGGTCGGAGGGACTGGTGGCGCCTGCGCTCAGCAGCCTCGTCTCTGTCAGTGCGCCCCAGGGCAGCTGTGGCTACATCGTAGCTCATCCCCATCAGTGTGAGAATGTGTGTGTGTGAATGGGTGAATGATTGATTGTGTTGTAATGCACCTTGGGGGGTACCAGGACGCCTTGGGGGGTTCCAGGACTCTACAAGGTGTGATATCAAATACAGGTCGTTTACCATTTACCATTTAATGCTTTTTCATACATCTTCAAGATCACAACTCTAGAGTACAGTTTATGCATATAAAAATGTCAAACTTTCATGCTAATAGGAATACTTAGAATTGATGATGGTGAGAAAAAATAATGAAAAAGGACGTTTGTGGACAGATACACAAAATTTGATCGTAAACAAGTGTTTTTAAGAAAAGGAAGTGGAGCAACGCCCATTTATCCCCCGCTCAGGCTGCTGTCAGCTGAGAAGCTTCGATGGCCAGGATGGGCTTAGAGCAGCTGCTCCTTTAACCTAGTGTTAGGGATTTTATCAATATATTTTATCTGCTGAGTCCCCAGCAGGGGTGGTCACCCCTGGGTCCCGAGCTCGGCCGGCTAGGGGGTGGGAGGCTGCGGGCGGGCCTGTGGGCTTGCCGCTGATATCTCCCAGGGCTCTGCCGGCTGCTGGCTGTGGCCTCACGGGGCGATCCTCTGTGCCTCTCGAGGGGGGCGAGGGCCTTTCTGGTTGCAGTCTCCTTGGGGTTCCTGTGTTCTGGGGCAGCGCCTGGATCTCTGGGACTTGGAGCTCCCCCCGTCTCCTACACATCTTTGGGGGGCGGATCTGTGGTCCCTCACACTCTCTATTGGACGCTCCTATAGAGAAACCTTACATAAACAAGCGCGTGTACACACACAAGTGTTCACATGGTGCTCTCAAAAGTATGGGCTTGGGCACGTTCAACACTTGTCTTAAGGCTGTGGTTGGCACTTAATGCACTGTGATTTATTATCGTGTGATTGTTCAGTTAAACAATGTTGATTATATATTTCATCATCAGGCTGACAAAGTGATAGCTTGCTCCTGATGTATTGTTGTGTGTCCCATTTTTTCTGCTCTTTCTCTTTCTGCAGGTCTAGAAGCAGACTCTTGTTCATTATTGTTTATTTTTGTGGACCCCCACCCCCTTCCCCCCTTTCTTCCCACCTTTTGTCTTTTCCTTTCTCTTTCACCTCTGAATCCGTGTCTGGTCGAATTTATAAAGCATTCAAAAACAATAACAATAAAGTTTTAAGTATCAGGCGTGACATTAAAAGCAGACGCTTTGATGCTCCACCTGAGAGTAAATCTGTAAGGCTTGTCACCAGCATTCAGACATCAATTCTGCTTGCTTCACAGCCAGACAGGACACGGTAAAAAAAAGAAAAAAAAAAAATATATATATATAGATAGATATAGATATAGATATATATATATAGATATATATATATATATATATATATATATATATATATATATATATATATATATATATATATATATATATATATATATAAAGCAGACGAGTAAACCAAATTGCAATTTGTGGCAGAGAAACGAGTCAAGTGCCCCAAATTCTGCTTGCAAGTTTATTTTATAACATGAGATAAGGAAAGAACAGAGGTGTGTGTGTGTGTGTGTGTGTGTGTGTGTGTGTGTGTGTGTGTGTGTGTGTGTGTGTGTGTGTGTGTGTGTGTGTGAATGGGAGAGAAGTCATGAGGGGGACAGGCAATGGGTGTGCATGGGAAGAACAGTGTGTGTGTATGTGGGAAGTTACAATGTAACAAGAATGTGTGTGTGTGTGAGTGAGTGAATGCTTTCAGGCATAAGGTGATACATTTGTTAATAGGACTAAAGTAATTAAATATAAAATTTGATGCGGGCATTGTACTGGTCTGTTGTGGTGAAGAGAGAGCTGAATCAGAAGGCAAAGCTCTCGATTTACTGGTCAATCAACGTTCCAACCCTCATCTATGGTCATGAGTTTTCTCGGCAGGTGGCTGGGCTCTCCCTTAGAAATAGGGTGAGAAGCTCAATCATCCGGGAGGGGCTTGGAGTAGACCCGCTGCTCCTCCACGTCGAGAGGAGCCAGTTGAGGTGGCTCGAGCATCTGGTCAGGATGCCTCCTGGACGCCTCCATGGTTGTGTTTTCCAGGTACGTCCAACTGGGAGGAAGCCTAATGGAAGACCCAGGACACACTGGAGGGCCTATGCCTCTCACCTGGCCAGGGAATGCCTTGGGATTCCCCCGGAGGAGCTGGCCCAAGTGGTTGGGTAGAGAGATGTATGGGCCTCTCAGCTTAGGCTGCTGCTCCCTTGACCCGACTCTGGATAAGCGGTTGAAAATGGATGGATGGTAGAGGAATTGTAATAATGTTATTAAATATTGTGACGACAGCATCTGTTGCCATAAATCCACACTTCTGCTGTCATGGTGTTCATTACACTCTGTCTTCTTTAGCACGTTGGCCACTATCATGTAAATCTGGAGTGGACATCAACGGCAGTGACAGTCCATTAGGTTGAGCAAAAACACTATTAGTATGGAGTGTGTGGATGCATCGCACTTGGAATGCAATATTCTATGATTTATTGTAGTTAACACAAATATTTGTGATATTAAAAATGCGTAAATTGTTACTGCAATGATGATTAATTTTGGTATTACCATGCAACCTCCCTCACCATGAGTAATTAGTAGTACTCAGTCAAACTTAATGTTTTTAATGTTTTATAAACAGAGAAATTTTGAGTGATCACTGAGAACTAGCTACTGTGCATCTCTCCTTGTTATTTTTTTTTACCATCTTTTGAGGCAAATATGTTTTTACAAACACTTTAAGGTGAATCTGGGTCCTTAGCTGGCTCTGAGTTCCCTCTGAAGGTCCTGATGTGGTTAACGTTTCCGTCCAGCAGCCAGCAGCGTTTCAGTAATGGCCTGAGAGTCTGGACTCAACCTGTCAGGCCATTAAGCTTCTGTGTTGTGTGGGATCTTGCACCAACCCCAGACCTGTTGCCTGATGGATGATGTGATCAGTGTAAACATCATCTCTGCTCAGGTCACACATTTTTTTCCTTCTCCACTTACTACAATCACACACGAGGATATCAGTCTATTTTTGATCAAACTCTGTTAAACACAAGTGCAGACAGCAGAAACATGCTGGTGTTACTCTGTAACTAACAAAACTACAAACCACCAGGGAGAGAAATGTTTGCAGTCCAAACCTATTGGCTGAACTGTCAGACTGATAGTAAGCTCCTGTGTTTCTGAGCACACACACTCTCCACAGCCCATGTTTGTATTAGAAAAAAAGAGGACGGGGCAAAGTCGAGGTCCACAAGGTTTTCTGTTTTATTCACTTAATTACGCAATTTAATGTCTTTTGGCAAGATAGAAATAGTCAATATTTACATAGTGCATACATTTCTTCATCACAATAAATGATCAATAGCAGAGAAAAAAGATAAAGTAATCGTCTCTCAAATGATCAAAATGAAGAATGAAGTAAGAATGACATCCTGTGGTAAAATGTGGGTACTGCAGCCCATTTAAAAAACAAAAACACTTACTTTCTGTCTCTTGTTTCATGAGTTTCATGCCTAGGGGCGGACTAAGACAATGATTCAGGCCTGGAATTCGGTACCAACCCAGAACAGACTAGTAACGTGCTGCAGTGTCTCCATTTGAGCTGAAGTTGGGTGGGTGGGGAGGGGTGCTGGAAGCACTGAGTGGGCCACTTCAGCAGTCATGCCACCAGGAATTGTCCCAGTGCTCCTGATGGCCAGTCCACCGCTGTCGTCGTTGTCGTATTCCTCCGCTTATCCGGGGCCGGGTCGCGGGGGCAGCATCCCAACTAGGGAGCTCCAGACCGTCCTCTCCCCGGCCACCTCCACCAGCTCCTCTGGCAGGACCCCAAGGCGTTCCCGGACAAGATTGGAGATGTAACCTCTCCAACGTGTCCTGAGTCGACCCGGGGGCTTCCTTCCAGCAGGACATGCCAGAAACACCTCCCCGGGGAGGCGTCCAGGAGGCATCCTGACCAGCTGCCCAAACCACCTCAAGTGACTCCTTTTGATCCGGAGGAGCAGCGGTTCTACTCCGAGTCCCTCCCAAATGTCCAAGCTCCTCACCCTATCTCTAAGGCTGAGCCCGGCCACCCTACGGAGGAAACTCATTTTGGCCGCTTGTATCTGCAATCTCGTTCTTTCGGTCATTACCCAAAGCTCATGACCATAGGTGAGGATTAGGACGTAGATCGACCGGTAAATCGAGAGCCTGGCTTTCTAGCTCAGCTCCCTCTTCACCACGACAGATCGGCTCAGCGTCAGCATCACTGCAGATGCCGAACCAATCCGCCTGTTGATCTCCCGATCCCTCCTACCCTCACTCGTGAACAAGACCCCGAGATACTTAAACTCCTCCACTTGAGGTAGGACCTCTCTCCCCACCCGGAGTTGGCAAGCCACCCTTTTCCGGTCGAGAACCATGGTCTCTGATTCTCGGATTTGGAGGTGCTGATCCTCATCCCAGCCGCTTCACACTCGCCTGCGAACCTACCCAGCAAGAGCTGAAGGTCAGAGCTGGATGAAGCTAGAAGGACCACATCATCCGCAAAAAGCAGAGACGAGATTCTTCTGCCACCAAACTCGACACACTCCACACCACGGCTGCGCCTAGAAATTCTGTCCATAAAGGTAATGAACAGAACCGGTAACTAAGGGCAGCCCTGGCGGAGTCTAACCCTCACCGGGAACAGGTCCAACTTACTACCGGTTATGCGGACCAAACTCACGCTCCTCTGGTAAAGGAACTGAATGGCCCTTAACAGAAAGCCACCCACCCCATACTCCTGGAGCATCCCCCATAGGGTGCTCCTGGGGACACGGTCACAAGCCTTCTCCAAATCCACAAAACACATGTGGATTGGTTGGGCAAACTCCCATGCCTCCTCCATCACCCTTGCAAGGGTATAAAGCTGGTCCACAGTTCCACGGCCAGGACAAAAACCACATTGCTCCTCCTCAATCTGAGATTCAACTATTGATTGGACCCTCCTCTCCAGTACCTTGGAGTAGACCTTTCCAGGGAGGCTGAGGAGTGTGATCCCCCTATAGTTGGCACACACCCTCAGGTCACCCTTCTTAAAGATGGGGACCACCACCCCGGTCTGCCACTCCACAGGAACTGCCCCCGTTGACCACGCAATGTTGCAGAGACGTGTCAACCATGGCAGCCCTACAACATCCATAGCCTTGAGATACCCAGGACGAACCTCATCCACCCCCGGTGCTCCACCGCTGTGTAGTTGTTTGACTACCACAGCAATTTCTGCCCCTGAGATTCGACAGTGCATCCCCAGGTCTCCCGGCTCTGGTTCCTCCTCGGAACGCGCATAGGTGGGATTGAGGAGCTCCTCAAAGTATTCCTTCCACCGTCCGACTATAGCCCCAGTTGACGTTAGCAGCTCCCCATCCCCACTGTAAACAGTGTGAGTGAGTTGCTGCCTTCCTCTCCTGAGGCGCCGAACAGTTTGCCAGAACCTCTTTGGAGCCGATCGAGAGTCTTTCTCCATGGCCTCACCAAACTCCTCCCAAGCCCGAGATTTTGCCTCAGCAATTGCCACTGCTGCACCCCGCTTGGCTATCCGGTACCTGTCTGCTGCCTCCGGAGACCCAAAGACCAGCCACGCCCTGTTGGCCTCCTTCTTCAGCCTGACGGCTCCCTGAACCTCTGGTGTCCACCAGTGGGTACGGGGGTTGCCACCACGACTGACACCGGCCACCTTGCGACCACAGCTATCAACAGCCGCCTCAATAATTGCAGAGTGGAACAAGGCCCACTCGGAGTCAATGTCCCCCACTGCTCTCAGGATGCGGTCAATGCTCTGCCGGAGGTGGGAGTTGAAGATCGCCTTGATAGGTTCTTCTGCCAGTCATTCCCAGCAGACCCTCACTATGCATTTGGGTCTGCCAGGTCTACACGGCATCTTCCCCTGCCATCTGATCCAACTCACCACCAGGTGGTGATCAGTTGACAGCTCCGCTCCTCTCTTCACTCGGGTGTTCAAAACATACGGCCGCAGGTCAGATGATAAGACTACAAAGTCTATCATCGACCTGCGACCTAGGCTGCCCTGGTACCAAGTGTACCAATGGGCATCCTTATGTTCGAACATGGTGTTCGTTATGGCCAAACTGCGGCTTGCACAGAAGTCCAATAACGAAACACCACTCGAGTTCAGATCAGGCGGGCCATTCCTCCCAATCACACCCCTCCAGGTCAAGCTGTCATTGCCCACGTGAGCATTGAAGTCCCCCAGCAGGACAATGAAGTCCCCTGATGGAGCACTATCTAGCACTCGTCCCAGGGACTCCAAAAAGGGTGGGTACACTGCACTGATATTTGGCCCATAAGCACAAACAACAGTCAGGACCCGTTCCCCGACCCGAAGGCGCAGGGAAGCTACCCTCTCATCCCCAGGGGTAAACCCCAACACACAGACAGAGAGTCTTGGGGCTAACTAAAAGCCAACCCCAGCCCTCTGCTTCTCACCCGGATCAACTCCAGCAAAGAAGAGTATCCAACCCCTCTCAAGGACTTGGGTTCCAGAGCCAATGCTATGTGTCAAGGTGAGTCCGACTATATCTAGCCGGTACCGCTCAACCTCTGCCACAAGCTCCTGCTCCTTCCCCACCAGCGAGGTGACGTTCCATGTCCCAAATCCAGTTTCCTTGTACGGGGATCGGACCGCCAATGCTCCCGCCTCGGTCTGCCACCCGATCCACACTGCACCGGACCCTTCATGTTCCTCCTGCGGGTGGTGGGTCCACAGTTGGATGAGCTCATGCATCCGGATTGGGCTGGGCCCGGCCGAGCCCCATGGGCGAAAGCCCGGCCACCAGGTGCTCGCTCATGGGCCCCAACCCCAGGCCTGGCTCCAGGGTGGAACCCCGGTAACCCTCCGGGCCGGGTACTCCGACTCCTTGATAGTTCATCCATGAAAGATCCTGTGAACCGTTCTTTGTCTCACCCTTCACCTAAGACCAATTTGTCATGGGAGACCCTACCAGGGGCACAGAGTGCCCCAGACAACATAGCTCCTAGGATCAACAGGGCACTCAAACTCCTCCACCACGATAAAGTGACGGTTCAAGGAGGAGCAGTCCACCGCTGTTCATACATTTTGCCAGTTATCAGCACCAAAAAATTCCACATGACAAGCAAAGATGAGTCATATACAGTAAGGTAATTAGTATTAATACATTGTCATATTTGGTGTTAGCACTTTTGCGTCTATTATGCAGAGATGGAAAATTGTGGCATCAACAGGTCATCTCCATGTCTTGTTTTTGTTCTGCTCAGCAACAAAACCAAGTGATTTCAGTCAGCAAAGTGAATGAACCTGTTTCGGTTGCAGAGCAGAACAAAAACACAACATGAAGATGACTTGCTGATGTCACAATATCCCACCTCTGGTATTATCGTAGGGAACACTTACTACTGATATTAAGGTAGTGTGCCTCTAGCCTTTTTTACCCAACATTAGAGCAAAACAAAATGATGGCTAGGCTTCTTGGGGGTACTAGAAATAACTTCTGGGTTCAGGTTTAGATTAGGAAACAGAAGTGAGCTGTTCTCTATTTCTTTCTATACAACGTTGTCGCGTGCACGTCCCATTTGCCGGTTCCGTTAAAACCCAGTTCCTTCAGAACTTAAGAGACTGTGCATCTTTCAGGGTTCGGTGGGGATTTCGGTGAGTTTTATCGTATTAGACCCTGGTTTGGACGTCCTAAGTTAGAATCATATCTTTTATTTTAAAGGTGAAATAATATGCAAGACTTTTCCTTCTGTAGTAGCTCACTTCCGTTTAATCAATCCCGTTATCTTTTGGTGAAGATACTAGGGCGAAGCCAGGAGAAAGGCCAATTCTTCCAGCAATTCTTTGGGTTATTTGGATTAATTGCGCCTCTAACAGCTTATGTGGGTGGTTGGTAACTATAAAATGATTTTTGTTAGTTGATCAGGCTAACATAAATTTATCAATTTATTTAATTAATCCAACCCTCCAGCTGATAGAGACTTTTTCAACTTGCGAATCAGAGCCAAAATTAACCACTAATGTTCTGGTTTTATCATCCTTAAGACAACTCGTCACTCGCGGGTGAGGGAGGAGTCAAGCTCCCCTTATCTTAAGGTTTCTTTATATTAATTCGTCACAAACCGTAAAGTAAGTCCTGATAATTCAAGAACCCATAATTAATGTGCTTACCTCTGTGCAATTAATGGTCAGGGCTCCCACTCGTGAAGCTTTAGAGAAAACCTGAAAGAATCAGGATTATGTTTCTTTTTCAAAAAAGTTTATTATAAAATCAAAAAATGCAAAAATCAGTAAATATAAAAGCAAACGCTTTCCCCCAAGGAGGGATTAGTTCTAATGATAAAGAGTTGATTTACACCAACTCGGTTCTTCTGAGAATCGCCCCAAAAAACTCTTTCTAGCTCCTCTCCAAAAAACTGCCTGTCATCCCCCATCCAGCAGGACGGGGGATGACCCCTCCAAATCTGCTCTGTCTCTTCTTGTCGTCTGCCCCAGCTGCTTGTCGAATCTCCGAAATCTCCCTCTGCTGTTCAGAGCTATTCTTATATACCCTTCCTGGGCCAGCTTAGACAAGGTAAAAGGCACATATCATTACCTCATGACAGAGAGGTCAAGAGGTCATTTACCAAATACACTTTTTTAGCTCTACACAAAACATTTTGGTGTCATTATCACTTCATGCAGTATTCACATGAGGGCACAAAAGTTACATGCTGCACTCCTTATGAGAGCACAGGTCATAAATCTTCATGTTGGTAGCAAACTGTAGGTCTTCCTTCAGCATTCCTGAGGACTTCTGGATCCAAATGGACTGTCTTCACTCTTCTCCATTCCTTCTTTTCCCGCCAGAGGTGGATCCAGGGGTGGGGCCAGCCAGCCTGACCTTTTGCCTAGTTCTGTCCCCGACAGCAAGTTCTGAACTCTTGTCCTCTTGACCCTCCTGTGACCCTTGTTTCTGACCACAGTTTTTTGACCTGCAGCCCAGCTCCTGTTGGCTGGCTGATTTTGCTCGCACAAGCCAGTTCAGTGTGTTTCAGCTTGTCACCGTCTTTGGCATGTGGGGACTGGCAACAACGTAACTGCAGATGCTTCGAAGCTGATTCAAGATGCATTTAAATCTGTCCATAAAACATAACCATATTCAATAATGGCAGTAAAACAAATCCAAACTCTCAGTAAAGTGGAGAAAACAAAATATGACACATCTATTTCTTATATTAATTGTAATAATTTGATACCAATAATAATGTTAGATGATAAAGTTCTTATTTTGCAAATGACCGCACGCACACACACACACATGCACGCACACACGCACACTCACTCACACGCACGCAAGCACACACACACACACACACACACACACACATGCACGCACACTCACACGCACGCAAGCACACACACACACACACACACACACACACACACACATGTACATACATACATACATACATACACACACACACACACACACGATTACATACATACATACATACATACATACATACATACACATACATACACACACACACACACACACACACACACACACACACACACGCATACATACATACATACATACATACATACATACATACATACATACATACATACATACATACGTAACCCAGGTTATCTTCCAGAGTTATTGAGCCTAAATTCCTTTAAAAAATTCTCATTTGTTAGGAACCGTTTTTCGGTAGTATAAAAAATTACGAGGGTTACTTGAACGCAGCATGCAGCTGAGCTGCGCTGCCCTTCCCACACTGGAGAATATTACAACGTTTTTTGTTCGTTAGGCTGAACCGGTGAGCAAAGGTTCAGCTAACTGCCGTCAGCGAAGTAATAGATGACTGGAAACTTCTAGGAATGTAAGTCTCATCACTTGAGAAGGGTTTTATATTATTTGTCAGGAGTTTTCATTGAAACAAAAGTGTTTTATGATTATAGAGTGTATTCGCTAACGGCTCTTGGAGGGTGCAGGCGCTTTTGTGCTCCTCTCCTCCATATCTTATCCTCAAGGCCTTTGTCTGTCTGTGTGTGCTGGGTGCACGGCTGCTTCTGCATTTTTTCTGGAAACTGGAAACTGAAATTCACTTAAATGGATCTCGTCAGCTGGTCTCTCAGCGCGATTGATAAAATTTTTTCAATGATGAGAACGAGAGAAGGGGCTCCCGGATGCCCCACCAGGACAGACCCAGTTGGACACATCATGGACTCCTGGAAACAGTGGAACTTGATTTGTTTATCTCAGCTGTCTGTGGAGGACTCTGAAGACATATGGATATTAGTTGGTGTTGGTGTCAGGTTTCCTGTTCATTGGTCTTGGAGGCTACCTGGCTTACCGGAAAATTAACAAGCTGTCTAGGAATATTGGCCTGATCCCGGAGCTCAGAGATGGATTGCACCACGCTGTGAATTCACAGACTCACATAATTGTTGAGATGAATCGTAAGCTTGGAACTTCTGCCGAGATTCACTCATTGGCACAAAAGATGGATGCCATCAATGAGGCGAGTGGACGAATCAGCACGGATTGGGATAGATTAATGTCCAGTATTGGGATTTTGAGAGGTTGAGGACCAACAAACTGTAAGACAGAGAGGAAATTATCTCTGTCTGGCCCCAAAAAAATTTCTTATTGGAATCTGGCGTGCTTGAGCAAGGCTCCAACAAAAACTCCCCCCTCAGAAGATATGTGGAATGTGCCGTCGCTATGGCAACTCAACTCCTTTTCCAGCCTGGGCGGGATTGCGGGAAGGCCGCTGAAACGTTCCAGGGTTACTGCAACCCTTTAACCCCCAATGCTTCTCCCCCTATCCACACTGAGGTGACATGCACTGCTTCATCGTGGCTGCAGGAGCTGAAGTGTGGAAAGTCCCAACCACCGCCCCACCTAGTGGACACTTATGTTGTGTTGTCTGGAGTCTGTTCCATATCTCTGTCTGAGGTGTTTTTTTGCAGAGCAAAGCTGCCCTCCCTGTGGAGGGTTACTCTGAAGTGCCTTTTTTCCCTCCACCTGAACCAGTCCTCATGTAACCCTCTTATCTCTATTAAGGTAGCGCGACTCAGGGTTGCGAATGACCACAGTCACCAATTCTTGTCATGTGTCTTGCCCATGTATGTCTGATCTCTGAATTTTGTGTACTGAAACTCTAATTTCCCTCTGGGATTAATAAAGTATCTTTGATTGATTGATTGATTGATTGATTGATTGATGATTGATTGATTGATTGATTGATTGATTGATTGATTGATTGATTGATTAGTGTGTTTGCTACTGAAGGAGGAGCCGTTAGAAGTAGACCTCGATTTGTTTTTTGAGGAAACCCTTTGGTGAGTCAATCTAATGTTTCATGAACTGAATGTACATGTGAAACAAAGTTGAAAAAAACTAGCATTTATTTTCTTTATGATGAATTTTCTAAACTGTTACATATTTCAATATAATTAATTTATTGAATTGATTGTTGTGTGTGTGTGGTTTGTGGGTTGGATGTTTCAAAGCTCAGATAATGAGCTACTACTGCTAAGAACCCAGCAATAGAGTTCAAAAGGGGGGAAAAAAACGAGAAACTTTAGGAAATAAAACGCCTTTGATCCTGTAGCTCCCACAAACACTTTAACCCTGAAGAAGTATTCCGCGCTGATAGATTTGAATACAGATACTCAGTTTTTTCAGGGAGCCACAGGTTACACATACATACATACATACATACATACATACATACATACATACATACATACATACATACATACATAATAATAATAATGCATTGAACTTATATAGCGTTTTTCTAGCACCCAAAGACGCTTTCACACACTCTCACATTCACACACTGCTAGTGATGGTGAGCTACTTGTAGCCACAGCCGCCCTGGGGAGGTCTGACAGCGGCGAGGCTGCCATTTTGCGCTGTCGGCTTCTCTGACCACCACTAACACAGGCATATATACAAACATACATACATACATACATACATACATACATACATACATACATACACCCACATACAAACTAAAGTTTAAGATACAGAACCAAAACTGGTGTTGTAGGAATGTGGATGTATTATTATTAATATCATCATTATTAATAGTATTATGAATGTTATTATTATTATTATTATTATTATCATTATTATTAGTATTATTAGTAGTATTATTAGTAGTATTATTATGGAGTGGACATTGAAGGCAAAAAAAACCTAAACTACCTCCTGGTGGCTGGTTGCAGTTGAAATGTGAAAGTTTAGTCATTAAAATAAAAACAAGGCCATCAGTAATTAATTTCACAACAATTGAAGGAGGTGAATAAACTTTGCCTATCTTTATACATGTTGATAGCAAACCTTGAAATATCACACAATCTTGCATTTTGGGCAAAAAGACCTCAACATATTGTTCAACCCGATATGATCCTGCAGCATGAAAGTCAACAGGAAAATGCATTCAACGGTTGTTTAAAACCTTTTAATCCCACTTTGTTGGATAATTATGGATAAATAAGAGAGTTTCAAATCAAAGACTTAACCGGTTTGTGGTGACAAACACTACATACTTTATTCACATTACTCAATAAAACTTTCTAAATAAACTTGGACTTTAAACAAATCTAAATGGGATTTACAACAACAGCTTTTCAACAAACTGCAAATACATTAGTTTATAAATGTTTCCTAAACAATCATTTTAACGCTTCAATGTTGCAATTTTTGTTCTGGTAGAAATTTTTAAAATCATCCCTTATTTAGACTAAACTTGGTTATAATCTTCTCTTCTGTATCATTTGTTTAGCCTGTTGTGCAGTGTTTGTGTGCGTGTGTGTTTGATACACCAGTGCTGTGTGATACACTCTCTTTTTAGCACCAACCTGGAGCTTTCACACACATGCTGGGGCTGAGAACTGCGTCTTCAGCACCCATTCAGAAGCCTGCTCCCATCATCAGTGTTACAGCGCCCTCCGAAGGGAATTTAGAGAATCAGTCCAGTACCACCTGATCTGTGCTTGCTCACAGATTTAACAACAAACTTATAAAGAATTATATGTATTTTCAAGGTTCCACCATGGGTTCCGTTCTCAGCATCCACCTGCATGCATCTCTTTTGGCTTTATTTCCACAAGCGCAGCTGTGCCAAGCCATCGTATAATCCACAGGGTGAATAAAAATGGATTTGGCTGGAGCAGACTCACAGTAAGCTGTCTTACCAAACAGGCAGGACTGCCCACCACACAGATCCTTTCCTCGTTTTTCACCGGTCAGGCTCTTCCGGTTTAGAACAGCAGGCCTGTTTACTAATATTTAATCACGTGAAATGTCACCTAAAAACAAAATACACACAGAACATCCAAAACAAAACCGAGAGGTTGATTTTCAATGTAAAAAAAACTGCTTTTCCCACGTGTTGACTTTAAAGCTGTGTGATTTGATGTGTTTATGGAGAACAGTGAGGGTGAGTAAACGTTTCCTGGCATAACATCGTCTCCTCCCACCGTCTCCAGAGGCCTCACACGACAGACGGGTCACAGTGAAAGCACATTTTCAAATCCGGTGTGCAGATGGACACCAGTAGTGTTTCTAAATCCTGTGAGTCTTGGCACCAAGCAAACACACAGAGTGGGGGGAGTGGGGTTGGACTGCTACATTATCAGGTTAATGTTGTAACGCCTCACTTGAGAGCTAGCTGGAATAGTGCAATTTTAAAATCATCAGTGAAAGATTTTTTAGGGGGGAAGAAAAATCTTTTTCTTTTTTTTACATTTGAATTTATTTTGGTTTGATGTGCTTATTATCTTAATTGGATAAAAACTAAGTGAATAAAATAGGAAAAACCTTCAGAGCCTCACCTCAGTCTAGAATGTTGTCTCAAATTTGGCAGATTTTGCAGGGCTGCTCAATAGAGGATGTTGTGATCATGATTATAAAGAGAGCTGAAAAACACCTAATCAAAATAAGAGCATCATAAATACCCCCCAAACCTGAAATCCTTATAGGTACAATATGTAAGAATTTCATTGTAAATGAACACAAAACAGTCTAACTTTACAACAATGTTGTTAGCAAGGTTACATTGAAACAGATTTCCTTCTCAGCTGAGGGGTTGTCAGTTTTTCTCCTTTTAAAAAGGCCCAAGAGGGATGTGGCCACTGTTTACATCTTATCTGTGAGCCCACAGGGTTCCCAAGTCTGCGCAGACTGTGCCGGGATTTGTAATTTGACAGGATTTTAAATAACTAAAAATTAAACCATAGGGACAAATATTGCTGGATGCTACACCAAAGACTGTGTAGGGTCATAAATGAAAATATTGGAGGTGTCTTTACAATGTATATCTTACCTCACCAGTGTGTTCTGCCCTCAATCTGCCATGTTAAAACTGCGTCAGGATGCATTTGAGCTTTAAAATTTTCTGGCCTTTTTGAGTTTCACTGAAGCCTTTTAATAACACACACACACACACACACACACACACACACACACACACACACACACACACACACACACACACACACACACACACACACACACACACACACACACACACACACACACACACACACACACACACTATCTATCTATCTATCTATCTATCTATCTATCTATCTATCTATCTATCTATCTATCTATCTATTGTCTTTATTTCACATATGTAGATCATTCCTTGAATCGTGTCATAGGTCCTCCTCCACTCCAGACATGTCCTGCGCTGGCTGGTATTTTAAATATTTCTAACTAAATGGTATTATGTCTTTTCTCCAACTGATTTTAGAACTGCACTGCTGAAATGAGGTAGAAGTGTCACTCATCCTTAGGGCCTGTAATTTTTCTGAGCTGACACAGATTTGGGTTAGGGCTGAAATAAACTGAGCTCAGCGGGAGGGAGGTCCAAAGAAACTTGCTGCTCTTTTTAGCTTCTAATAATAACTTCATGTCAACAATGAGACAATGAATGTCTGCATCCTATGCAAAAGTAAAACAACTGAAGGGCTGTTTTAATTCATGTTCTTTCATAATTGATTTCTATTTTTGATTTATTGTCGGTGTGGGGGTGGGGGTAGCATGTAGTATCATGCAAACTCATATTACATATTTTACACTTTTCATCTGTGTATGAATCGTTTCACAAATACTTAAGTTGTCTTTATGTCAATTAAAAGTGTGAAAAATCGGAAATTTCTGTTGTCTCCCTCATCTGGTCAAAAAGCAAAACTGCTGCGTGTAAAGATGCACCATTTGATCTTAAGCAAACTGACATATAATGTGCATGAAGAAATCTTCTGTATCCATCTACTTTGTTCCATGTATGTGGGAGGATTGATGCTACCTAAAAGCATAAAGCGATGTGTATCTTGGCTGCTGTTTTTATGAAAGAAAAATCAAACCAGTGTTTTGTTTTTTTATGATTAGCCTCTGTTCACCCCCAGTCCAAAGTACAACTTCTCAGAGTGATGTTTGTGGAGCTGGCTGCAGATGGTTCTTAGCTGGGCCGAATGCTGCGGTGTCTGCAGCAGATGGTGGAGTGCTGAGCTGATGGATGCACTGTCTAGAACTGCAGACATGAAACCTGCTGCTCCCATGGCATCTGAAAAATTCTTGAGTGGCTGAGGAGCTGAGGAGGTTGCTCTGAAACATCCAGAAAACACACAGCGTGCTGATAAATGCTGTGGTGGTTAATTTACTGGAGCCATAACGTGGTTTGTATTCTTCTTCATTGAGACGTGTTATTGTGTGTAATGGGAAAATGTCTGCAGAGACCTGGAAATTACAGAGTCGTTTATGGGGCGGAGAAACCGGTCAGATGATGGACAGAAAACTGTTTTGTATTTGATAAGATTTTATGCCAACATACCAATCATCCTCTGCTTCCAAGCTCCAGAGTAGTATTATTTTAAATTAAATATGTGGGGCTGTCAGTGGAGCAAAACAATAAAACCAGAAACATTTGAGTGATTTATAGAAATGTACAGTAATCAACGTTTCAACTGATTATGAAACAAACTTTAAAAACAATGTTATGGACCCTAGTTAAGTTGTTAAAGACATGAGAGAGGAACACGTAACTCTTTCATGTTCCAGAAGAAAGCCGAATGTAAGCCTACACACTCATCAAATGTAACACAATCAGGGTCTGCACAATCTTCTTTAACCCTGCTTTACAGACGTGTTGATAGAACACGCTGATGTCTAATGAAACTCCTGATCCATCACATGCTCCAGCTTATGGTTTCAATTCACCACAGTTTTGTTTAGCAACCATTAAACTAATCAGAATCAGTAAAACTATGAGTTGAGTTGTTATCAGATCATAGAAATCTCACTAAAGCTGAGCTCAAAGCTAACACCAGCGCTCCCGATCTGCGTTAGGGACTCTAACAAACAATGCATCTGCCCACTGTAAATGAATAGACCTTTTCCAGTTGTCTGATGCGGTGAAGTGCTGTAATCTTTCTACAGTTTAAAGCCTTTAGTTGTAACAGTCTCTGGTTCATGGAGCTGATAACTTTTTTTTTGTCTAAATCAAATCTGCAACAATGGAAAGAAGCAAGATGTGTGTTTGTTTTTGTTTGTGCTCGCTTTGGTGGAATTTTTACAGTTTTCCATATGCACAGATTATTTCTTACAAATCTCGTCTTGGCAGAAGAACACGTGATTTTAGGATTTCATAGCTATTCATGTGATCATTTTAATTTCAGAACAAAGTGAGAGAGCTGCTGATTATTAGCCTAGAAATATAGACAGACTGCAGCAGAAGCTAGATGATTTTGCTCTGTACATCGGTCTCACCTAGTGAACCTCACCTGGTGACCCGTGGCACACATCCGGTCTACCAGATCTTTCCACCCGGACCAGTGTCCCCCTGTTGGGGGAGTTTAGCAGCAAAATTCACTTCCCAAATATCAATAAATGTTTATGTTCTTCAAACACATTACAACTACAATCAAAACAGTTTAGATGGAAGACAAAGCCATTTTAAATACTGTGTTATTAAACTAAGATACAATAATACTTGAACTTTGTTTTAGAAGAGTATCTGGCCCACACGGTGCCTGCTAGAAAAATCTCCGGCCCCTAAACAAGTTCAGCTGAAGACCCTCGTTTAGCCACTCTCCACTGGAACCTCAGCAGGGCTACCGGCCTGAGCGGTCATGTGTCTTGCCATTAACAGGCCTCTGCTGATTAAGCATGCAGAGTGTTAGTGCGACTGAGCAAAACTAAGATGGTGGCAGCGCATTTGAAATGGCTTTGGCATCAACTCTGGACCATTTAGACTTGGAGCGAATAGAGGAGCTTAATTCCTTTATTTTGAAAAAGGATGTATTTGCATCTTCTTCAATAGTCTATGGTGGAGTGTTGACTGACATGCGTAGTGTTGAATACATCATGTTGTTCATTGTCCAATTGAATGTGGAGACAGTTTGAAAGACAATCGTAGATTCTGCCCAGTGACTGAGTTCTGTCTATGGGTCATGGCTAGATTATGAATTTACATATCTAGGTTGGCTTGCCAGGCTAATTAAGAGAATCTGCAGTAAAAATAGCCAAGTAATATATGAATGCTCTGTATTTTAGTTGCAAATTAATTTGTATCTTATAAAGAGAGAAGCAAAATGCAAAAAGCTGATAATGTTTAATATCAATTGGCTTTCAAGTGGCTGAACAATGACTATATTGGATGTAAGACGCATATACAATACCACGTTTGTCTATTGTCTTGTTTCTTATTTTTTTCATCTGACAAAATAAAACTCAATATTAATGATTTTTCCTGTTGGTAGTTGATGAAGAATGCAGAGGATGACTGATCAGAGATTGTTTAATAGAGGTTAATTAATTGGGGCAGCAGTAGCTCAACAGGTTGGGCGGGTTGTCCAGTAATCGGAAGGCTGCAGGTTCGATCCCGGCTCCGGGCAGAGAATTCTGCTGTTGTGTCCTTGGGCAAGACACCTAACCCACCTTGCCTGCAGGTGGTGGTCGGAGGGACCGGTGGCGCCTGTGCTCGGTAGCCTCGCCTCTGTCAGTGCTACCCAGAGCAGCTGTGGCTACATCGTAGCTCATCAACATCAGTGTGTGAATGGATGAATGATACACTGTAGTGTAAAGCGCTTTGGAGTCCTTACTCTGAGAGGTGCTATACAAATGTGGGTCATTTATCATTTATCATTTAAATGGTCTGAATGTACGGGTCTACTTATATGCTAATTCTTTAACAAGCTATTGGTTTTGCAGGTTACTGAACCAGTAAAGTTTGCAGAATTATTTTCACATTTGAAGCTTTTTTATGCTACAGTAACTGTCCCACTGAGGTTTTGGACCTCATCTTCATGTGTCAGAGCAACCTTATTAGGAACCCAAAATATGTTATTAGCTCAATCATAATGGTTCATCATTTCCCTATTTAAGAATGCACTTCTGCTGTAAACAATAGCCTATTTACTAAAGATGTTTTCCTCATATTTACAAAAAAATTACTAAAATAAAATAAAAAACTGAACAACATTTGTTCAACAAAACAATTACAGGATATTTTTTAAAAATGCAAGCAAAAACTGAAACGACTCTTTTTTTAATGTTGTAATTAATTTCTTGCCTAGAACCAGTTTTATATGGACATGGCATTTGTGTTTTTGCATGTATAACTTGTTTTTGTTTTTGTATCATTGTTACTTTGAAGATGATCTTCTGAGGTGTTTTTGGGATGTTCGCTTGATCACATTTCTGCAGCATCCTTTCAAGAAAGACATTTTCATGCTGTCTCTACAAATATTATATACTCATAGCAAACCCTGTCATCTGAGATTAATAAGCATGACATAAATACTAGAATAAATCACATAGAAAGTGTGTTGCAAGCTCTGAGACTCAGCCATCATTTGGCTCCTGAATCATATTTAATTTGCCACCAAAGTTAGACCAAGTATTCTTATAGCTACAACGCTGAAAGCACTAACAACTATTTAGGCGGTGTTTTTCTTTGACACCAACAAACTCTGCCTTTTGTCAGTTGCTTTGCGTTCCCCTCTGCTAGATGTACTGAGACTTGATATATGGGGTCTTTTAGCCCCTGCTTTGGCTCAAATCCAAGGCCCATTTGTAAAGATGGGATTTTACGTGGGCCATTTTAGCAAAGCACCCTCCCCATAAAGCCAAAGTGTCTCATCACTTCATAATTGTGTGATTATGGTCAATTGCTGTGGTTGGGGTGACAGATTCTATTTGAGTCCAACAGATGCTTTTATCATATTTTAAATCCTCATTTGACCTTAATCATGCGTTGCATGTATGAATAAAACAAGGAGATTAGATTTTAGTGATGAGGCGGATCAGGTGTCTGAGGGGGCTGCGAGGGAAGGTGAGACACTTGAGTGAACACAAACAAGTGGTGGGTAAAGCTGGCAACTAGTCCTGCAGAAAGGAGTCGACTATTCTCAAGCATACATTGGTTTAACTGATGAATTATGCCACCATGTGGGAGTTGGAATACATTGCAGTTGCATAAAGTATAGCCAGAACTGGTCAAATAGAATTGTTGTCATTAATTCTCAGCAAAACTAAAATGAAATATCCCAAATTAGACAAATATATTAATTTAGCCAGCCAAGATGTCAAGTATTTAATGTTATAGTGTGGCTATATGAATTATTTTAACCAAAAAAATGTTGTTTTGTTTTTAGGCCAAATGAGAAATTTAGGGTAATTTTTCAGTTTGAATTAAGTGGCTAGTTTTAAAGCCTGTGATCTAATAAAAAACATAAAAAAAAACTTTTCAGATTTCGCCCTCCAGAGTGACCCAGTATAATTAATCATTAATGTAATCCTCTCTAGGGCTGAAACAATTAATCAACAATTAATCTGAGGAACTGAAGAACTTTTATTACAAAATAAATAAATAAATAAAAACCTGAAGCTAAATTCCCATTCTTCATTTCATTTATGTGACAGCACACTTCTCAGGGATCAGCGTGTTTCACAGGGACAGTTATTACTGTTGGACAGCATGCTGATGTTATGGGCCGTGAGATAGAAGATCATTAGGAGAAATTCTTAGAACAGGACCAAGAAGACCAAACGCAATAAATGTGAATACCCTACTCAGTGCATAAGAAATAGAGTGGAAACAGACAAATGTCAAACATGGAGTTGCATCAATCCATTTTGTTCTGAGCTACAAACCTGTTGAGACTACTTTTTTTCAAAAATACACCTATTCCCAAGGCTAGAAATCTAGACAGACTGTAGCAAAAGCACGATGATTTTGCTGCTGTCTTGTGTCATGCCAATCACAGCAGAGTTACCCGAAACCCTCTGCATGCTATTGGACAATGAAACACGTGACACACTCACCGCTACAGATGTCAGTCAACGGGGCAGCCCGCCATACTTTGTTGAAGAAGACACAAATACGTCCTTTATCTACGTATGAGACTTAAGTACCTCTATCTGCTCTTGATGCCACAGCTGTTTCAAACAAGCCAATACCATTATTGTTTCATTCAGTCACAGTAACATCCCGCCCACCAAATCAACAGATTGCTACGATTGGCCCACCAAACTGATAGAGTGTCGCAATTGACCCACCAAATTGACAGAACGCTGCGATTGGCCCACCAAACCGATAGAGTGCTACGATTGGCCCACCAAACCGATAGAGTGCTACGATTGGCCCACCAAACCAATAGAGTGCTGTGATTGGCCCACCAAACCAATAGAGTGCTGTGATTGGCCCACCAAACCGATAGAGTGCTACGATTGGCCCACCAAACCGATAGAGTGCTACGATTGGCCCACCAAACCAATAGAGTGCTGTGATTGGCCCACCAAACCGATAGAGTGCTACGATTGGCCCACCAAACCGATAGAGTGCGGCAGTTGACCCACCAAACTGACAGAATGCTGTGATAGGCCCACCAAACCAATAGAGTGCTGTGATTGGCCCACTTAACCGATAGAGTGCTGTGAATGACATGACACAAGACCTAGATAGCTAAATCATCTTGCTTCTGCTACGGTCTGTCTAGATTTCTAGTCGCATTCTAGCCAGTCAGATGAAAGATGTCAGAATATCATGAAATAAGACTTGCAGACCTGTCGTGTTCTGCTCACCTCTCTTCTAGCTCCTGAAACAGGAGTGCAAGAGCTTTTCCCCCGCAGGGACTGACTCACAAGCAATTTATAGGGACCATTGCAAATGTATTAAAATATTGAGTGAAGAATTATTTTTGGTCAGTATTAAACCAGATTATTTAGAGAGATAACTAGGTAGTTAAGTAGTGACATCTAGTTCATAGCTTATCATATTTCCTCAGAAACCCTTTCAAAAGCAGCTTAATACCTATTTCTTAAAGTCACCACATAACTTCAGATGTAATTATTCTGAAAAAAACTCAGCCCTATTGTAGTGTTTGTGTGAAATATGAAAACAATATTGTGCACATTTTCCTGATTTAGCTCCACACCACACACTAATAGTTATTTTTATCCTAACACACCTTCTTTCTATGAGTTCTTTCTGGTGTATGCAAAAGCTGCAAACTGTACTGAAAAATATCCTACTCTCTGTGTTAATACCTCAATGTCTTGAACTTCAGTGAATCACAATGTTGATATTCCAAGATCTAAACACTCATGTTGCGTTTGTCTGTAGGAACTCACTGCTCTTGTTTTTGACATCCCGTTCAGATGTGTAGAAACACTACAGGCAGCAGCTCAATGTTAGTTTGTTATAAAAAGTAAATCAGTCACCCATTTTTATCATTTTGTGCTGCTACTCTTTACAGTTAGCAATTTTCTTTGTGTTTGAGACTCCAATTATTCAGATAGCAGATTTGATCAGTTTTAATCATTTGTTATTTATAAAGGAAGGGCATCCTAATCTAACACTAATCAAAAGTACATCTTAAATGGTTTTGTTCGAGAGGGCAACAGTGGCTCAGGAGGTAGAGCGTGTTGTCCAGTAATCGAAAGGTTGTAGGTTCCATACCGGCTACTGCTAGAGAATGCTGCTGCTGTGTCCTTCGGCAAGACACTTAACTCTCCTTGGCTGCTGGTGGTGGTCGGAGGGACTGATGGCGCCAGTGTTCGGCAGCCTTGCCTCTGTCAGTGCGCCCCAGGGCAGCTGTGGCTACATCGTAGCTCATCACCACCAGAGTGTGAATATGTGCGTGAATGACTGATTGTGTTGCGAAGCGCCTTAGGTGGGTTGTAGGCCATTTACCAATGACAACACAGGTATATAACCCTCCCACTGTCTCTATGGGTGACCCCGCGAGGAAAGCTGACCATTCAGCAGGGTTGATGGTTTATCCCTTGGGTCCACATGGCAGGGGTGAGGTGGAGATCACTCCTCACCCCTGCCACGTGGACCCAAGGGATAAACCATCAACCCTGCTCAATGGCCAACTTTCCTCGCGGGGTCACACCCACTAGGAAAGTGGGAGGGTTAAAATACAACATACACACTGCATCATTGTGTAAATGTTTATGTAGCAATGAGTAACAGGACAATTTTTTTAAATATTTTGTGCCACAAACTGACAAACAAAAAAAAATTCCTATATCCTAATGTTTGCAGAGACTCAAAGGATTAAGCAAAGGCAACAATGATGTAGATGTACTGATCTTTTGTGTTTTTGCTTCTCCATCTTGTCCCCGAAGACGTGTGTCTGTATTTCTGCACGCAGGCTTCTGTCTCGGAGTCTTTCTCCGGTTGGGCAATTGGCGGCCTCGGCGACCGACAGGCACTCTCTATCTTGTGGTCCCAGAGGGGGTTTGGCACAAGACAAATGGTTCTAGGAAAGAAGCTCCGCCCCTTTTCCACCTGTCTTTACTCATGTGTTGTCTCAGTCCGGTTGTGCCGTGGGATTTGTAGTGAAACCCCGAGTCCCAGTCCACCCCGAGCAACACTGCAAGCCATCATTCACCACAAAACAGCACTGACACACCTCAGCTGAAGTAGACAAGTTTATTAATGATAATAATGAGGATGATGAGGATGATAATATTAATAATTAGTCATAATTATAATAACGATAATGTCATAATAAATAGAACTCTTCATCTGAAGCACGTAAAGAGAAGCATACAGAAAGAGAAAAAAACAAAAACACAAAGTTTAGAGTACAGAGCCAGAGGAGGGGGCAGGGACTTCTAGAGACATTTTTTTAACCTTTCAGTATATCAATTGAATTTTTTAACATTTTTAAACATGATTTAACTGGAACATTTACAAAAAGGAGAGAGGTTGTTAAAAAATCCTTATAAATAAATGTTGTCTTTATTAGAACAAAATACAAGATTTTGGGGAGTCAGGTTTTTGTTTCTTTTTCTTACTTTCATCTTTTCCCCCCTGAAATAACAGCTGAGGGACGGAGGGAGAGGTACCTAAGGGAGGGTTTATGTACAGAACACCAGGAGTACAAAAGGGGCCAGTCAAGTAGCACACCAGAAGACTGGGGGAGGAGGGGAGGCCGGTATATGGGGGTGTGTTGGAAGCAGGGACTCTCGGGGCTGGGTTGGGGGGGCATCCTGCAAGTGTCACAGCTCAAGCAGTTGTGCTCAGGAAGATCAGGACCAGCTTGTTATACTGAAGGCATCTGAAGGAAGGAAGGGAGGGTCAGTGTAACCTCACCCCACCCCACTCCATCCCACTGCTACGGTGCAGGCTGGAGTTTTAGATTTCTGTTTCTCAAAGGCAGAACTCCTCTGGATGCAGACGCAGATTTAAGTTCAGAGTGAGCGTCAGCAAGCAGAAATAAACAACCACAGTCAGAACAAAACAAACAAACAAACAAACAAGAAAACAAACAAACCAACAACAACAAAAAAAAGCCCCTAACACAGTATTTTCTTAACCGGCTTAACCGACACTAGTAAAATCTAACTGCTTCATTTAAAACATGTAAAATGTATTTCGTAGTTTTTTTTATATCAACTGGATAAAAAGACAGAAAAGTCTAAGGCAATAAAATTCATCTTTTTTTCCCCTCTCAGTATTCAACTACAGCTTGCATGAGGCTGTGGCAGCTAAACACTATGAACAGAACTCGTGTTCATGGGAGCTGTTGAATGACAAAGGATGGCAAAATACCTTCATGCAATAAAAACTATAGAACAGGAACTAACCCGTAAGCAAGATGGGACTCTTCATCACCACAAGTGTTCCAAAGAGCTCTATTTTAATTGTACTTTTTTGTTTTTTTTAGCAAAACATCTGCACTTTAAAGATAGCTGCAAAGCTGCATATACATTTAAAGCAGTTATTATAGAGGACGTGATGTACTTATCATACATGTTTAGTGTTGTACATCTTTAACTGTGGATGGAAATGGGCTTTAGGTAAACTTTAAGTAGAATACTTCAAATGGAAACATTGCACTCGGCCCCTATTACTAGTCCTACTTCTACAACAGTTAATACTAGAAACAATGGAAGATGGTGACACTTATTTTGAAACACTTTTCTGCGAATGATGCTGTTGAGTGTGCATCCAAAAGAAGTTCAAACTTGACAACCTGTGGCTTCCAAATTAAAATGAGTCATTTTCATTTTGCATAAACTAGAACGGAGGCACATCTTCAACACTGTCCCACGGAAATGCTACGTAATGTCCTTGACTTTCAAACACACGTACACACACGCACAAAAAAGCAGAAAACCAGCTCAGACCCAAACCAAATCATAAATAAGTGTTGTGTATTTAAACCAGGGGGCTTTGTTGTCATTCGATGACTATAAAAAACACGTCACACTGCTGCAGCTAACCCCGACTCCAAAATCTCTCAACAGCCCCGAGTGTGTATTCCTACCCCAATGAAAATAGTACCAAGAAATGCACTTCAGCTTTAATGCTTGCTAAAAACTACACTTTTTTTCTCCTTTTATTCAGTTTGTAAAAACGTTTTCAGTTGGGATGGAGCAAGACATTCAGTGTAACTACGTCAGACAGTATCGAGACAAACACACTTTTTTTTTTGGTTTTGACTTTTTGTGAAACTTGTAGACAAAACTGAAAACGCGCAATACCAGCTCTAATCTCACCAGATTTGATCTGCTAGTAGCTAACTAGAATAAGTACACAACAGTGTTCTCTCAAAAAATGTGCCTATCACACATGACATCAAGTTTTTTGTTGCAATATGCATAGATAATTCAGTGGATAAACTCCAACCACGTGACAAGGTTTTAAAATCAAGACTGGGAACGGAAATAAACTGTGGCTCTTTATCTCTGCCTCCCTGGAAGTTTGCGTCAAACTAAAACTCCAACCTGCTCCTGAGTTGTTTCTGACCCACCGCAAGTTTGTAGTACTGTAAGTAGGCCAGAAGAATCAGTCGACTCTCAGAAACAAACCTACAGGTATGAAGATGCTAAATCTGCATATGATAGCTGTATGGGAAACAAATGACCGACTTTACCCCAATTAGACTTTACAACAGTTAGTTGCCATGGTGTAGATACTCTTTAATATATGAGATGCTGTCTACAAATGAAGAGAGGTTGTGTGGATAGGAGCCCTGAATCAGAACTTTTTTAAAACCTGAAATAGGATGAAATTAATCAAAAAGTGTGAGGTGAGATTTACTGTACAGCATATTAACAGTACACACTGTAGTTTTGTACAGGAAGTCTGGAGCTTTATCGGTTCTTACCTTCTAGGAGTACCCCACACAGACCACTACTAAAGTAGTGTACCCTGAACTCTCAAACAAAGTTGTGCTTCACCCAAACCTGCTCGCCTCTGATTGGAAAGGAAAAAAAAAAGAAGAAGAAAGTTTCTTCTCAGGGCCAGCAGGTTATGTCCAATATGCAATAAAACCGCCTGCCCACCAGGGTCAGCATGAGAACGGTGGTTCGTAAACTGAAGCCGCTGCAGGAAGCTGCATGCCGAGCTCCTTCAGCACAGCTCGTTACATCTGCTGAAGAGCGAGCTCTTCATCAGCAGCGATGGGTGAATGAAATCTGGGTCACGTCAATACGCATTCAGGCGCCGCCGCCACCACAAAGTCCCGCTGTCTCCTGATCAAAGAGCACTGAGACTGTGTTCAAATCAAACTTTGGTTCAAGTAATAAAGAAAAATCAATAATCGTAAACTTTTTTCTGACACCAACAACTCCTGATGCTAATTAGTCTTTGCAGCCCCTCCAATGATGGGTCAGAATTATCGCAGATGTAACCGTTTCTCTGAAGGACCTGTTTGAAAGTTGGATGTGATGTTTGGGATTGTGTGTGCGTGTGTGTGTGTGTGTGCATGTGTGTGTGTGTGTGTGTGTGTGTGATAAAGGTGGGCTTCTGGGGAGTTCAGTTCACACTATCACCATCACACTTTCAATCATAACACATGATCACATGTTACAGTAAATATCAGGGACATATTCAGTTGGGGGGGGGGGGGGGGGGGGTTCTGATAACTATGCTCGGGGGCCAGAGGCTTTCCTGCCACCCCCTCTAATCCCTGACATCACCACAGCCCATATAATAGATATGTATATATATTTATATACAGAAAAAGAATACATAATTATTGGACACCCTAGACAATAAAATACATTCAAAAACTGAACCAACATTCTTGATTAAACACGTTTACAGTGACTCTCCTGATATAAAGAATTAAGGTTCTGCTTTCACAAAATTAAAACTTTTTTTGTTCAAAAGTTTTGAGTGCTGAAAAAAACCCACAAATACTCTCAGAATACATTGAGAAAAAAAACACGTATTTCAGCCCTCGTTCCTTGATACTGTTGGACGGGCACTACTGTGTTTCTATAATGTTTTATCTAGCGACATAGTCTATATGCCTCAGGCTTCTGTTTTGGTTATGCACCTGCTGATGTAATACAATGGGATTACTTGATAATAATTCAATTTGTTACATGGATGTTTGATGAGTTATTCTCGTCAGATGGAAACGTGCATCCTTGGTAGTTGTACGCACCTTGTTCTCTGGTTGGTCTGATAGTTCATCCGTCGGTGCTGAGTGACACAAAGGCTTGGGCTCGAAGTCTGGCAGGTGAATAAAATCAGCGGCTTCTGCGCTTTTTTTCTCTTTTCTTTAAATAGTACTATAGTCAGTGACCTCTGCTGGGGCGTGGAGAGGGGCAGACGGGGAGGCTCGGCTCTATACCGTCCCGCCGTGGCTCAGCCCCCCCACTCCCCAAAGCTGTAAACCATTGATGCTGCCCATTGGGGAGGGTGGGGATGCCCAATGGTGCTGCCAAAAGGAAGTGACATCACGACAGTATCCACGGGGGACGCTGCTAACAGTAGGCGCTGCAGGCCAGTGACACCACAACAAGAAGGAAGCAGTGGTGCCACCGATGGCCCGAAAAAGGAAGGAAGGTCGTGAGGAACGAAGTTGGAAGGAAGAATGTGGAGCAGTGAGACCAGGAAGCTGACCTTTGACTCCAACCACAGGAAGTACAGCGTAGAAAGTGCATCTGCCTGGATGCCGAGCTCTCCCTGTCACCTTTGTTTTTTCTTTTCTTTTCGTTTCTTTTTTTTCTTTTTACACGACCTCGGTGACAGAGCAGTGTGCCATAGAGAGAGGAGGGGGGTGGGCGGAGGTCCTCCCTTCTCCATCCTGCATACCACAGAATCAGCATCAAGGGCCAACTGTTCATCTCCCTTACCAAAAAACATAAAAACAGATTTGTACATATATACTGCTTTATACACACTTTTTTTAACTGTTGTAAATCACAAAAGTATAGAAAAATAAAATGTTTTATAATAACGGGACACTTCTTTCTCTCTCTGTCCTTTTCTACCCGGCAAAAAGGTGGTCCCTGGTGGAAACTGGCTCACTCCATCTGTCAAGTTTGTGGCTGGTTTGACACCACTGCTGTGGCGCCACTTTGTACGCCTCCCGTCTTCCCTTGCCAGCCTCAGTAGAGGGACTTCCTTCTCGTCATCTTCTTGTGTTATTTTCTTAAAGCTAGTTCTCCTCTCTTCGCTGTTTTCATCTGTGATGTCCATCAATACTGAGTACAGCTCTTCATTTTGTATTTACTAGAAACAGGAGAGAGAAGTGGGAAAAGTGGTAAATATGCAGCAAGTAATTTTTTTAAAAATGATGCATAATGAGAGTCAGTGTGGAGGAGCTCAGTGAAAGTTTCTTTTGGATAAGCTTTCCTGGTTGAGGGTTTTGTTATAGAAAGTATAGTCTAGAAACACTTTTTAAAAGTACAAAAACATATAAACATATGGAGAAATGTGTGCAATAGACACATATTATAAAGTCGTCCACCTGCACCCTATTTATACAGTTTTACAAGGAGGAAAGTTCAGAGTGAGGTTACACCCAAAAGGAAAAAAATAAATAAAAAACATTCAACTTGACTGGGGAAAGTTCGGAAGCTGAGAAACAACAGCTTCATTCAGTTTTCATTCCGCTCTTTTAACGTGGCATAAAAGACGCCTGAGCTGAGGCCTCGCGCCTGCCAGAACAAGTGCTGCTCCCACTCTCCCCAGAACAAAGATCAGAGTGAGCTGTAATCATACAAGTGGAGATCGGCCTCAGTGTAAAAGGGCTGGATGGAGGTGGAGGGATAAGGGTGTGGTGCCAGGGTGTTGGGGCAGGCGAGCCGGTGTCCCAGTACCCCCGTCATGACAGATGCTGGCTAATTCACAGTGATCCCCAGCAGCTCCGTGGAGCTTCTGATGAAGAAATAAGGAAATGAAAGAAGATCAGGCTTTCACTGAAGCTGCTTTGTAGTGTACTGCTCCACCTCAAACCTTCACCCAAGCTTCCAACCCAAAGAGACAAACTGTCAAACGAGTGACGAGCTCAATCAGCATCCGCTCCACCTGGCCCTCCCTCCATCCATCTCTTCTCACCAAGGAACCAGCCTTCTCACTGTTCTATACCTCGGATTTACTGCATGCTCACTAGGAGCTTCCATACAAAAATATCCATGCGCAGTCTTACAGCTCAGCAGGGAGGGAGCACAATAGCACCAGAGCTACATATAGTCCTCACTGACAGGCAGCCTAGAAGTGGAAGGACTGCAGACACAAATATATTAATCACCCACTGACTTGAAGGATTCAGGTGTTGGAGCCTGTGCCTCTCTGCGGTCGGCTAAAAGCTGCTAGTTCTGAGCTGACCAGGTAGATATGTTCTGATCTGAAACCATCTCAGGAAGTGACACTGCAACATTTTCTTAATAAGACAGCAGCTATTTTGCCTTGTGTTGATGCTGAGCTCACGTCAATTTTCTCTTTGGATGTTGTCCTGGATCACTTTGCCATATTAATGTAATTTGTAGGTCCCTGTGCTGTGCTGTAGTGGCGGCGAAGACTCCATTCTTAATTGAGTCCTAGGATAACTGTCGCATTTACTCATCTGTAGTTACCAGCGCTGTAACCAGACTGCCTGGATGGTGCATTCCACTTCTTCCACTTTTTTATCTTTACAACAGAATATTAGTGATTAAATATTACAGCTCTGTTGTTTCCAGCTGAGTTGAGCTTTAGGATTGTGTGAAGCAGAAGTTACGGCAGAGCAGGACATAGCTGCAGCTGAGAAATGAGTCCTGACAGTTGTGATAATTTAAAATAAGCTATTGAATTTTCGGTTGGGTCCATGGTAACCCTTATGGAAATGCTGGTCATGTAAACGTACCGGTGATGGAAAGTTACTGGATTTTCCCTAACTAGTTTCTAGCTGCGGTGTTTGGAAAGGTTTCTGCACCCTACTTTTCTGTCAGACTGTGTAGAATTTACATTTAATTCCCTCATCGCTTCAGCATGATCGTGTTCATTTAGACAGCTGAGAGAAATCAAGAAACCTCCACCTTACTCTGATCATCAGGTAAGAGTTGACTGAGTCATAAACTGATTAAGTTTATTTTTCATGCCGTCTGCCGTGAACTCTGCAATCTCGTTTAAGAAAGTTGCGTTATTATTTATTTACTGTTAATATCCACCATTCAGTACAAAGGTCAACACAATCGTGAAATGTTACGTCTACATTTGAACAGCAGCTCTAATATCCAGAACTGTGCTTAGTCAGGAAAATTCTGAAAGTCAACATTTTGTGTAGCTTAGTGTGTATTATCAGAACGGACAACCCTTTAACCCCCCCCCCCCCCCCCCCCCCCCCGAAAAAAAGCAATAAAAATGTTCACCTTTTGCATTTTTTGATTTAAGGCAGTAAGGGCTTTGGTATAATGTAAAATAATATTAGTAATAAAATAAAAATTGTAATAATATGAAGGTAATAACGCAGTGTAATGATGTTACGCCTTTTCTTCAAACAACTCCATATTTTTAGAGTTTAGTTTAGATGACTTTTTTTTCTTGTTAGGTTAATTTAACGCTGCAGTGAGTTGTAGGGACTTTAGAAATGCTCTTGGCTGACCATGCAGGTAAAGGGCTGCTGCTTGTTTTTTTTTTGTTGTTATTTTTCAGATAAAAAAAATAAGTGCACGTTTTTAGGAACTAAGACAACTAAAGCCGGTTTCACACTGCAAGCCTCAGCGGAACGGTACAGCAGCGGAGCGGCTCACTCGCGAACTTCAAAGCGGTTCTTTTTTTTTCAAAGCTTTATTGAACATGGTGATGAGTATACACACAAATTTGCATACACAGTAAAACAAAGAACATGAAACATATGCCAGGGGGTGCACTACAGAAATGTTACACACATCCAAATAAATTGTATGTAACGCCAGGGCTGCTCGATTATGGCAAAAATAATAATCACGACTATTGTGACTGAAATTGAGATCTCGATTATTCAAGACGTTTTTCAATTTATGTTGATTTTATTTGTTTTTATTCAGTCATAAAATTGCTCAGGACACAATCAGGACAAAAATAAATAAGAAACAATATGATCACTAAAATAACTCCTGATTCCCAGTATAAAAAGACCAATATACTTATAGCTCATAGTTTATGACCCAAGGGCTATAGACCTTGGTTTAACTCATTTAAGTCTAACCAGTACAGACCTAAATACCAATATCTTGCAAATACTGACAGCAAGAATTATACAGTGGCATTTATAACAAATAAATGCAAATAAATTGATGTTCACAAAATGTTGTACAACATTTATTGAGTCATGTCAAGGTGCTGTAGGAGAGTGCACTAGCACCGTGTCCTCAGAGAGATTAGTTATTAGTTATCAGCGTGAGGAACTTATTTCTACCTTATTTATAAACTATTTATTTACAAGTCCATCAGTTAATCTAATAATTGTCCCAACCACAGCTGCACCCCCCACCCCCCAACCCGGTCTCACAGCAATCAGGGGCAAGCTGCACGTATGTTTAGCACGCCGCACGCGCACATTTAGCCGTTTTTAGCAGCTCAGGAGTCCGCAGGTACACTGTGTGTCACTAATCCAACAGGGAGCCGGCTCCGAGAGCCGTTTCTTTAGCGACTGACACATCACTACATCATTCCCTTTCCTAATGTCCTGAAGAACGGTCCGGAGTGCAGGCGGAGTGTTTAGCTAACCTGCAGGAAATGTCGACGACAGTAGCTAAGGGTTACCAGAGACGTTTCTGAGGTGTTCGCTAGGTACTTTTAAGATATAAAAATTCAAGAAGGGGGTCTGAAAAGCTGTTGGAAATAGCGTCAAAGTCGCCAAGTTGGCAACACTGTGGGAGGAGCGCTTCATTTGCAACTCGGGGCAGCGCAAGTGGGAGGAGCAAATAATCGGCTTGTTTTGTTTTTATAATCGTTCAAAACTCAGATCGTAATCGTGATTAAAATTCGATTAATTGAGCAGCCCTATGTAACGCAAATAGTTATCAAAGCGGTCCTTTTCACACTGGGAGAGTCTTGGCCGCGGCACGGCTTCCTCGCTGTACCCGCGAGATTCTAAAATCTCTCGAGACTTCTGACACCTTCCTCATCGAGAGATCACAACCCCCGCGAGGAATCACACCGTTGCACTTCTGGACAGAAACTGGTGGTAAACAAAGCCGTTCGGTCACACATACTGACGTAAGTTACATATAACATCACAACATTGCATTTTCTTTAGAAAATAACCGGGGATTTTCCACTGAAACCGTGTGGTTTTCTGTCTCGCACTATGTGAACTGCGGAAATTGACCTGTCCCAGAAGCGGCTCGCGGAAAAAATCGAACTCAATCCTATCTGTCGCAGCGCGGCACGGCATGCCGCTTCTGGGACGGTTCTGGAAATTGCCGCGTCGCGGCTGGTTTGAAACACTCCATAGACTATATTTGGATTCTATTTGAAACGGTGCCGCTTCGTTGCCGTTCTGTTCCGCTGATGCTTGCAGTGTGAAACAGGCTTGAAACCGGGGTAAGGATCCCACTGGAAAAATAGGAATGTTGTCAGTCATTTGTGTTATTTAAAAGGCTAAAAGTACCGCTAATTTATCCACTAAGACTCCAGTAGAATTCAGCTTAATGAACGACAATCCTAGGACTGCCCACTCCAGTCGCTTGGTCCCAGTCACATGACCAGGTGTTGTGCTTGTTTCTGAACTCACCTGCTCTGATTAGTACCTACACTCTCTGGTATATAGTAGCCGCTTCTCTAAGTATTGCCACTTTATATTATTATTTTACTATGATTATATTGTTACTTCCTCTTATTTTTGTCTTCCTTTTTTACACCAAGTACCACAGCAATTTCCTAACGTTGTGATTTTCGCACTTATGGCAATAAAACCTTCTGATTCAGATTCTGACTCTGTTTACCAATGAGCTAAATTAAGGACAACAGTGTAAAAGTATCTCGACTGGGCTTATGTTTAATTATCTGTTTGTTTAGAATCATCCAAGAGTAAAATAAAAATCCCTACAAGACCAAAAGGTCACACTAATGAAAAAAAAAACATGAACCCCAAATCAGAAGCTGGAAAAAACGACAACAGCAGCACCGACATCCATGTGTGAATGCAGACGTAATGTTCTTATAACTGTTTTATTCTGACACTCAGAAAACAATCAGAGGTTACTTATGTCACATACTGACCACAAAAATGTTTGCAGAATAAAGAAAAGGGATCATAATATTTTACCTATGAAATTAACCCAAAACAAAATTACTTTACAGCTTTCAGACAATATATTCTCATAGAAATGACAGAATTCGAGGAAAACGTTCAGCTGAATTGAAAATACACATATAACCCCACTTCATATAGGAATACATATAAAACAGTTACTCAGGGAATCGTGATGTAGGTCGTGTGTGTGTGTGTGTGTGTGTGTGTGTGTGTGTGTGTGTGTGTGTGTGTGTGTGTGTATACATCTAAATGTGTTTACAAGAGCTGCAACTTTTTTGCTTGGTTTTTTTAATACAAATATTTTAGGTGGAATAATAAACTCACCTGCCAGCTTATCAGGGCTTAGTGAATACTTGTAAATATAAATGATGCATAAAGAGTGTTTTCTTCTCATATGTAAACATCTCAACACTACTAGTAATCAGTGTAAACATATGGATCAAAGAGAGGACTGGTTGCATATTAAGCTGGTTATGGAATACAACGAAAGCAAACAAACCTAAAAAATCAGGTTTTTGTACGAGGAATTCACATTACTTACTTTAAGCATAATAAAAGGCAATAATCTTTACAATACTGACTGCTAATCAATAATACAGCTTTAACATTTAAGCCTTGATAAGCTGACACTGAAACGGATAAACGCTATTTAAACTTTTTCTTGTAAACTGTTGACAAATCTCCGTGCAGACTGTTGGGAGCAAATCCTGATGACGTCACTCAGACTCGTCCCTGTAACAACACGCTTTTAGAGGCAGAAATAAAAAGTTCTGAGCCTTCCTCTGGGTGAGATGTTTGTTGGGATAACTTACATTCATAAACAGATCTCCATTTTCTCTTAATTGCATTGCATATGCTAATGTGTTTTAGCATTCGGCGTAATTACCAGAAGAGAATTAGTGTATCACCACACTGTGATGACCATAATGGATTAAAATGTCCATTTCAGCAGCGTAAATTACAAATCATTTGGATAAACCGTTATTGAAGCGGTAATTTATTTACAGGGTAAAATGACACTTTGAAGAGATGAGATTCTCAAAACTAATTAAGTTTCTTCTCAACTAACAGAACAACAGATTTTATTGTTTACGTAAAGTGCCCGAGTTCAGCTCTTGACATGTTTTTTATGTCTGGACGGGTGTTAGGAGTAACGCGCTCCTGATATTTGAGCACAAATAAATAAGTGATGGCAGCTTTGTAACATTAAAGCTGGTGGTCCTGAACAAATGAATGATTTAGGGTTAGTCCTGGAAGAAATTCCACCAACATGTAGAATTGGGCTTATTCCTGTTTATCTTTTTACTCCACTAATGCATGTTTCCTGTCTACCGGCAGGTTCACCAGTACAGTAGTCCCACACTTTAACGCGGCTCACCCTTCGCTGCTACGATATTTCACATATTTTTTCTCGCCAATAAATAAAATGGTGATAACGAAAATCAACATTAACTCAAATCTAATCAGAAAACGTGAAAGACTGGCAAACAGAAAAAAGAACCGATCAGAAATTGGGAGACGACACGAGAAAAGAACCAATCAGAGTCCGGATCCAGCCACCATTTGAACAAGCTAGTGGTAACCATATGTGCCAGTAGCAGTTGAACAATGTATGTGTAAAACGAGAGAATGTCTGCCGCTGAGAGGAAAAACCATTAAATGTGACCATCTGAAAAGTCTTTGCTTGGTGAGCACACATCCTGGGTCTCTCCTGGTCTAAAGGTTAGAGGTAGCAGCGCAGGGGCAGGAGACGAGTGGAATGTGGGCCCCGAACCGAACGCATAGAGCTGGTGCACCTGGTAGTTTTATTGTTGTCATGGTGCTTCGGCCGTGCTATAGTCAGCATTTGGTGTTCTAGCGGTGTTTGTTGTGGGAAAAACATGCAGGCAGCCCATAAAGTGTTCAGGCTGCTCACTTTGGTAAATTAGTTATGGAAAAACTAAAAACAATACACCAGAAAACTATACTGACCTTTTGCATGTTTTTTCTTTTTCTTTTCTTCTTTACAGCGTATTGAAAGTGAGAAAAGTGTGAACATCTTAATGCCTATCTGAGAAAAGTTTATAGTGTGTAGTGAGGGGTTTAATACCCTTAAAACATTTATAATTATAAAAAATAAAGCTGGCTACTTCGCGGATTTTGCCATTCGCGGGATATTTTTGGAACGTAAACGTATAATCTTCAACTTTAAACGATCATGCCAGGTATTAATAAGGGTGACCAGCATCTATTTTCCTACAAACAATCTTATATTCCAGTCATTTTAATGGATGATTTATTGGGTCAGAAATTAACATTTTAATGAAACATTTCAATGGTGGACTTGATGTTTTTTCCTGCAAATGTTCTACAAAATTAATTTCATGGCATCTTAAACTGTCCAAGTCAACGTTAAAGAAACCAAATTCTATTTATTTATGTTATGTTACAAATCTGACATTTAGAGGGCACCTTTTTGCTTTCTTGTGTTATATTGTTTTATTCATCCCTCTATATGTTTCATGGAGTATTCCTAATTAGAAGTTCTGCACTGAATGTAAATAAAGAACAATGAGCGTGAAGCTAAAATAAAGGACTACTTTGACAGACACATTCATTTATAATAAAACTACTGTGTTCTGTGCTGAAACAGTTTCTTGAAAATAGTTTATTGTAATTATTTTGCAAGCAGAGCGGTGATGTTATTACAGGGACTCTAAGTGAAGTCATCAAGACCCTTGGCTAACTTCAGAACGCAGCACGCTAACTTACTGCATCTCCTCCTCGGCTTTCTCCATCAAACAGTCAAACATTCTAATGCATATTTATATATTTTTATATACACATATATGTATGATGCATGTATGTGTGTATATAGCACACAGGCACACACATTCAGATAAAAAAAACATCTATTTCATTCCAGTCTATCTTACTGTTGGTGATCACTAACTGCACACCCACTCGTGGACTCTGCTGCAGAGTTTATATGAGAAACTCTCTCGTTAGCAAATGATAAAAATAACTTTTGAAGTTTGTTTTGCTTTTTATAAAACCTCCAAATGGTGCGGAGCATACACACTAGCATAGAAAAGGAAGAACAAAGTTTATTTTTCCGTCATTACCCACATAAAGATTCTCCTTGACTCATGGAATGAGGTTTTCTTTTTAAAGATACAACATTACTCTATATCATTTTAACATCTTGACTAAACATGACTAGCTGTATATGAGATTTGTCATAAATATGTTACATTTCAGAAAGTGTTGGAAAAAAATAAAGTGCAACAAACATTTCTGATACCACAAACACGTCTGTGAGTACATGTAAAATAAAGAGCATTGGTCAAAGCTTTTGAGTTTCCATAACTGCACTAAGATGTTGACAGCTAACAGTAGCTACACAGAGGTCATCTCAACTCACGTAGCACAAATAGAAGCCAATGTAATGACTGTATGTTGACTAGGAGGTGAGCTTGTCTACTACACATACCTACGTTGCATCTTCTAATGCTCAGGTGCTTTTTTTAAAACATCTTCCTGTACTTTTGTGTGTATACAGTGTAAAATGTGTTATACAGTATATGTCTATCTATATAGTACAGCAGTTGTAGTAAAGAACAACAGTACAGTCTTATGTTATCAGCCTCTCTTGGGGTCTTCACTTAAACAAACTGTATAAATAAGCTTGAGGTGACTGCAAACCTGCTGGTTGTTTTAGAAACTAAACTGTCCTGCCGTCTGAGAAGTGAGCAGCTCTGTGTTCTACTTTGTGAAGTTCAGTTAGTTTATCCTGAGGTAAAATATTGTTGTGCAATGCTTAATGAAAAGATCCCAGTGACTAGTGGAACAGCCCTCCGTGCTGTGCCATCATGGCGAGTGTGAGTCGATGTAAGACGTATTTGGTGTTACGGTGAGTCCAGGTTAGTGAGAATGTGTGACCATGTCTGCTGCAAATTCACTTCATATGCAGTTCTTTTAAAACCTGCAGCTGGGGTTTGGGGAACCACAGATAAATACATCTGTTTGCACTCATTGTAGAGAGTATGAACAGTTGTTTTATAGAAATTGAACCAAAAACATGTTGAGGTTTTCAATCAGGAGTTTCAGAAATCTAAGGTGATGTCTTTAAAGTAGAAATCTGGAGTTTTTTTTCTCAAAGGGCACCATCTAGAGGCGAAAAAATGTATGGCACCCTAAGCCCCTCTCCCTACTTCTCTGATAACATCTGGAAGGAAAGCCTCTCATTCGTGAACGTGCCCTTCTAGTCGGTAAAAACGTACCCCTACTGCATACTGGAAACATCAGCGGCGCGGAACGGTAGCAGAACCATTTAGTTCTACACCGGGAGAGTATCAGCCGCGGAGCAGCATCCCCACCGCCCTCCTCGCTGGACTCGTAAGATCATAAAATCCCCCGAGACATCAAAGTCACAGTTTGTTTAAGCCATCCGCCATGAAACCAAAAAGAAGACGAAGGAGATCACGATTGATATTATAATGTTGTTTCTCTCCACTGCCAGGATTAAAGCATGGAAAACACACTCAGTGCTTTTACATGCAGCCAGTAACCCTTTTAAAACCCGAATATTCACAATAACCCGGTTCCGCACGGCCATGTAAACACCGCCAAAAACCCGGATATGCTCATAACCGGGTTTTTAAAAACCCGGTTACTACACCTGGAGTAACCCTTTTCTAAACCGAATGTTTGGTCGTGTAAACGCATACCGGGATATCCCCATCGAAGCGTGTGTTCTGCGCATGCTCTGTTCGCAAGGAATCTTGGTCTTTTGAGTAGCGAGACGTCTTGTATGCGCCAGAACACCGGAAGTAAACAACAAGTTGGGAGCAACATGGCGAGTCGCGGCACAGCACCACACTTTTGGAGTGACGAGGAAACTAAAGCACAAACAAACGCGGTCGCTACCTCTTCTGAACTGGGAAACATGTTGTTGTTTTCACGGATACCGGAATAAGAAGAACCGGAAATGACGCATATTGCGTCTTGACGTAGTCCATACGTCCTGACGCTACCCCAACGTCTGCATATAAATCGGGTTATGCAAGTTAGGGGTAACTCTTTCTATTTATGCTTGTAAACGGGTTATTCTGATCAACTCAGAAACCTGAATACCGACCTTAACCCAATCATAACCCTGATATTGGCTGCATATAAACGTAGTCACTGTTGCTCTTCTCAAAAGATGCTGGGAGTAAATAAGCCATTAGATCACATGTATTCACATAATTTACACAGATATGAAATAGCATCTCTGCGATAGTCTTTTATTTTGAAATTTACCTGATATTTTACACTGAAACTGTGTCTTTCCTGTCTAGCCCTATGTTAACTGCGTACAATTACGTTTCCCAGAAGCGGCATGTGGCAACAATAGAACCTGATCCTATCTGTAGCTTCTGGGACGTGTGTGGAAATTTCCGTGCTGCTGTCAGTTTGAATCAACCCTTTTAGACCATAAAGGATTTTATTTGAAGCACTGAAGTTCCACTGCCATTCCGAGCTGCTGATGCTTCCAGTGTGAAGTAGGCTTTACTTGTCTGTAAGAAATGTCGCAAACTCAGTCAACGGACTTCCACAAGCATGCACACGCTCTGTGATTGATACCTGTATGTAAGCTGATGTCTAACGCTATTGGCAAAATCATTTTCACAGATTTATTAAAGATCATAATTCCCGAAAAGGGGAAAACTGTGGACTGCCACATTAAACAGTCTGTTTTAATTCAGTGTAAAAAAACAACATTCAGCGTTTTCTCTGTTGATTAACCAATTTATTTGCTTTATAGTAATCTAAAATAATCCATTACAACATTCTTCTAATAAATCAAATTTACACACTACAGTCTCTAATGACTTTTTCATATGTTTCCTCATTTTTTACTAAAACTTTACACATTAGCTCCTCAGCAAAATGCCGCCTGTACCAGCCACCGGATCCTTGTGCATAAAAAACTATGAACTACTTTTAGACCTAAGGTGTGTTTACAGGTTTTAGAGCAAACTCCTGAAATTCCTTCTGTGGTTGTAGAATAGCCTTATGAAGTGTAAAAATCCTGGTATTTGTGGGGTTATCGTTTGAGCTGGGAGAGGAGACATTTACAAAACAAGGTCCAATACAAGAACAGCAGCCCTGAAAGCGGTTTTAGGCAGCTTAAAGTGCATGCTTCATTTGGTTCATATTCGCTCCCAATCACTCCTATAAAATATTAAAAATACCACTGAGCATGAGATGAGATGTGAATTCAGGCAGCCGGTGGGAAAAGCAAATGCTCATCCCGATATTTACCTTTTGGCTGTGCTTATACAACGTTGTCTCTGAACGCAACCCTACCAGCACTTTGTTTACCCCAAACCAACTGGTGCTGCAGAAAAGCTGCATATAAAGAGATTTGCAGGAGACCCGGGCTGCCTTGTGAGTCCTAAAACTGAAATCTGACCTTCGTGACCCTTAACTCTGCATGCTGTCATTCCACATTGTACAGCTTGTAAGGCTTCACTGCAAGTGCACAACAGTTGGACAGTCTAATGTTAAAAAGAAAAACAAAGCAATCAGAGCAGTGCTGTCTTTGGACTAAGAATTACCAGGCCTGCTAGTCAGCATTGAGACCAAATGTTTTCTATACATTATGAGAAACTAACATGTTAGAATATGGATTAGATGACATGTTGATCATCATTGACCGGATTCCTGCTAGTTTTGTGTGTATGTAACAGAAACGTCCCAGTATTTTCTTAGTCAGACGACAGCAGCTGCATACACACACCTCTGAGCATGCATCATGCGTGCTGCAGTAGGCTCACATTGGTTATGGTGACACAGCACCCATATACAGCAATCAAGATAATGCACATGTGCATAAAAGTTCCCAAAAGAAAACCAGAAGCACAAAATGAATACAAAACAAGAGCAGACCAATGATGACATCAAAGAGGTTGTTGTAGAAATATCTGCTTGAGAGGGTGTCAGGGGAGGGGCTCAGCATGTGGACCTGGAAGCTTTCTGTTTGATTTAGCTCTCCACCAAGGGCCGGGTGTTTGCTTGTTTTGTGTTATTTGTTTATTTTTTTTCTTTTAAAGATAGTTTTTTTATTTGATTGTTGTTTGGGGGCAATGTCTCTCTGTCTTTTCTCTCTTTTTTTCTTTCTTTTAGTAGGGAGTGAAGCGACTGTACCCTCCTCTGTATAGGCTAGCCTGCAACATCAAAGATGAAAAAGTACCAATCAGTATTCAGGTGACAGCGTTCGTTGGATTCTCTTTCTCTACAGATTTCCTTCCTTTACAGTTATTGATGCTTCATGTTGAAATAACATCCTGTACGGTCATGAGGCAGATTGATAGTTTGATATATTTATGCCAATAATTTTTTTTTTTGCTGAATCGATTGCCTGACTGCTCTGAGTGTGTGTTAGGAACAGGGTCACAAAGAGTTGAGCTACGTTGGCGGATTTGGAGCTAAGCTGGGGCGATTTCTGTGGCAGAAAAATAAAACACATTTAAATAATTACTGCAGTAATGAAAATAGCTTATAAACACCGAAGGTGGGGTTGAATTTTTACATCTAATTACAATAATTAAAGAGGGGATAAAGAAAAATAAATAAACATTTTTTCCCCCTACTGGAGGAAATCACTCTCTACAAGGCTATAAAAGTATCAGACATTCACCCAAAAGCAGAATGAGGTCAGAGAGGTTTAATCTCAGCTCCTTCTTCTGTGTAGCAGAGGCGCCTGCACCTTTCTGCAGGGGCAAACCACCGCCGGATATTAACCCTTAGATTTAGCACCATGCTCAACATATCTGGGGCAGAGACGCATAAAGCATGCAAGTGGGCCTGTGCATGCACACCTGCACATGCACGCACACACACACACACACACACACACAGCTCCTAGCTCATTTCTGTGTTGTTCTGTTGCAATTAGAAATTCAACTCGAAAAGCCACTGCATGTCTTCAAAGGGTAATTTTGCCTATAATTTCCGGGAGTCCTCCTGCTCGTACAAAACTTTCATCCATACGAGACGCGTCTGCAAGCTGGAAATGAGTGAAGTTTCCAACCTCAGAGGAACTAGTTACTGTATAGCTTTTAAATGTAAAAATGACTGCACTCTGCTGGAGAAGCATTCATCAAATATGATTAAACGGGTTATTTCTCTTTAGCTCCTGAGTTTATTAGATGTTGGCCTCCGCACAGAGTCTCCCAGTAGCCTTACTATTCGTTTAACATCTCTCTCTCTCTTTCTCTCACTCACATTCTCTTGCACTCTCTCTCCCGTCTGTGTTAGCTCCCCATGCTCCCAACACACACAGCGATAGCTCAGATAATTTTTGGGGCCAGATCCTACTTTAACTGAGAGGACGATTTAAGTGTGAGAGACATGGAAGGAAATTTGGAGGGAAAGAGGAAAGAATAATAAATAAAAAAAAAACATACAAGCACATTTTAATTAAGTAAATGAAGAGGGAGAAAGAAATGTCCTAATTAATGAAAGCTTTTAGCTAGCAGCTGCACCGGGGAACTGAAAGCTTTATTTTTCCTTGTTGTTGAAAAATCGCATGCATGCCGGAATGGTAAATGTGAGTCATTTGTCTAGCAGAGAGCACGCCTCCTATCAAGGCTGTGGGCAGTAGAAGAGGGTGAGACAACTCCTTCCCTCCGTCTTGCTCTCTCATTTATGTCCCACGGCACGCTGCTGCATGCATTTGATGGTCCTTAATATCTACGTTTGGTCTGTGAGGCTGGTCCCCCCCCCCCCCCCCCGCCTTAAAACAAAACCAAAGAGAAATTTGCAAAAATAATGAAAAAAATAAGCTGCTTTATTTATTATCTTTTCATCTTTGATGTTACAGTAGCTGCAAAAGCTAGCTAAAAACAGACATTAACAGTTGAACTTCATCCCTTCGGATTTGACTGAATGGAAAATAAAAGGGGATCAAACTCACTTGACAGCGAGTTGAATGATGTAAAATGAAAAGAAAAAGCATGGAAATGCTAAGTTCAGGTTCAAATGAAACAAACAAACACAGCAGTGATCATTCTCAATAGAGGAGGAGCTTGAGTCAAATCAGTGATGCATGAGGTGAGCTTGTGTGGCATAACATACGTTTATTGCACTAAATGTCTGAGTCAACTTCCACATGCCGGGGGTTTCACAGTACAGCTCAGCTCCACTAGGGTGTGCCAGAGAGCATGACAAAAACTAAATAAATGAAAAATACATGAATAAAAACCAGCGACTGCTTCAGTCTCTGGCCTTTATTTCAAAGTGTGTGCTCGTTAGTGTCATGATGTTTGAGACAGGGTGCAGTCAGAACCGGGCGGCGCTCTCGGACTTACCATGGTCCCCACACTGTACGTGGCAGCAGGGCCAATCGTGTGGTGATAGGGGTCTGCTGTTGCATAGACTCTGCCATAGCTGCACAGGAAGAGGCACAGAGAACACGGCCATTGATCCATCATTGACAAGCAGAGAAGAACATTTATGCATGCTTGTTTAACGCTCAACCCCTCAAGTCGTCTCTTTCAAGTCTCTAACACTATCAATTATTTCCCTTCTCGGCCTCCTGGGCTTCCTGCATTATACAAGGTGGTTCACAAAGGGAAGTTCAAAGGTTGGTGAATTATACTACTCTTCTCATTGTCACCTTGATTAGGTGGATGGAATAGGTAATGAGCAGCGAGAGACAGCAAAAGAAGGATGCGAGGAGGGAAATGCAGTAGGAGCTGGAGGGCTTGCTCTTTCCACCCGTGCTTGTTTACCCAGGCTGCACACTGGGCTCACGCCCTTGTCTTTTCATTGTTGCTGGTTTGGAACTAATCCTTCCAATTTCCTTCTGAGACAGGACAAGATGTGTCTGCCTTATTTATTTATTTATTTATTCAACTTCACATTATTCCTTCTGTTTTTTTTTCCTTCTTTTCAGTGCTTGCTTGCAAATGAGGGTCTGCACAGGGAAGATAAGGCACACCCAGCCAAGGACTGAGGGCACCAAATCAACCAGGAGTAAAGTGGAGAGAGGAAGAAATTCTCTCAGAGGGAACAGCACGACATGTAGCATTCATGTCTTTCACATGAGATGTGTTGAGTTACATAAGACGTCACTGTGGCTCTGCTCATTTACGTCCGGCAGCACCCAAGGTCAGTGAACGAGACGTAGAACCAGAGTGGTTGTTTGGTCTCCTGGGGGAGCAGGCCGGTGCCGTGAGATGGTCAGGGGAGAGTCTCTGTGGTCGTTTTATCTTCAGTGAGCACCGAATCCCGCCGGCCCTGTAAGGATAATGTGTCTACAAAATGACTCTCACCAGAGTGGCGGTGATGAGCAGCGGGTCAACCACCCTGTCCAATGTCACAGAGCTTCAACGGCGCCGACTGGTACCTAGCCGCGCGGCTGCCTCCTCAGAAGGCCTCCCCAATAATCTCGGTTTAGTTACTTAAAGAGCTTTGGTAATGCAGCCTGTGAGCACCGTGGCCTTTTCACATAATAAATGTTTCACACGCCTTCCGCGGCCCCGGTGACCTCTTCTCTATGATTGTGCGACTGCTCCACAGATAAGTCCGATAAGGTATTGCTGAGACAATACAGACAAACTTGTATTGATCCAATGGGCATGACCACTTATTCAAAGGGAAACAAACAAAGCAAAACAAACAACTTGAGTGCGAATTATATTAAATCTCGGAGAAAACTATGAGCAAGAGAAACAGGAATTAAATCACACGGAGAAAGAAAAAAAGGCCACTGTCCAATTTCTGCTCTCTCCGAGCACGGCTGCTCATAATTCGAGCTGCAGCGAGGCCTGATAAATCTTACATTATCGATATGATCTTCAGGCTCTCAGGCAGGGTGTACGTTATCACAAGTGACATGCTCAATCCTTTCCAGATTAGATTCCCAAACCAGCCCAGATCCCGGCTGACAACAGCTTTCAGGGGCCAAAATGAATCAGCAATGCCTCCTCAAACAGAGCACACCTGAACCAGACTGACATCACTCAGAAGTGATAGAGCTCCTTCTTGTCCATATACCCCCCCACCCCCACCCCAACCCCTATCTCCCACCCCCTGTCACAGACCTGAGGCCATTCATAAATACCACAGTGATATACCCAGTCTCCCATCACTAGCAGAGAGTCACGACATATATCATAGCTTTTCTCATCCAGTCCAACAAAGTTAGTCTTCTGTGTGTGTGTGTGTGTGTATGCGCGCGAGTTCTTTAGCTTCGAGCTAAAAAAGAATACGGTAGCATGCCTAATGGATGAGATAAAATTAGAGCCAGAAAACCTCAGGAAACCCTAAATAACCTTCACACAATATTATAAAATGCTGAGGAAGCAGCCACCATTCATCACGGTGTACGTTTGGCCCTCAGATATGTTCCTTATTGTTGGGAAAACACTAATTATGAAAAGCACCTTTTGCTAGTCCTTCAGTCCTCAACTATTTCTGCACCAGTCAGTAAAGTTCTTGTTACCAAAGATAGCGCTCGCAACACATTATAGATGCTTCCATCATTTTATCCTACATTTGGAGGATGACTATTAATTCCCCACTGTCCGCCGCGGATGAAAAATATTCGTTCTGCAAGCTCTGCAACAAGTTTCTGTGTATTTTCTTAATCCTTGGTGCAAAATGTGGACCTCGGATTGTTTATAACATTTGCAGGATTTGTTCTCTTTGAAAAATAAGTTTTTTAACGGTTCAACAGACCCAGAGCAGCTGCAAGGTGGGTTATGGTTTCCATACATCCTTATAAATTTGAAACATTCAGATTTTTTATGTAGTAAAAGAGATGCTTTGTGGAGCTGAATGAGGGTGATTCTTACCTGTCACTGTAAGCAGCGGTGGTGGTGGGTTGGGCAAATCTGTATGCTGCATAGCCGCCCTGTTAAAATACCAGAGTATTAATTAGTGATTAAGCAGAACCTGCACGGAGAAAGGTTACAACTCTAATACACCAGAAAACAACAAGACAGCTTAAATTGCCTTAATAGTTAAATGTCACTGCACAGTATTTTGGTTATCAGCCCACACAGCCCAGCTGCAGCTTCCCCTAAAGACACCAGAGGGCGCTGCTACATGTTTGGTGGTAGGAGGAAGGTGGCAATAGGGGAATGAGCGATGCTCTTTTGTCACACCAGCAGCATCACAGAGGCCACGTGAGGCACCAGCCCAAATTCAGACACATTTTCAGACTGACTTTCTGCTGCTGCATTATTGAAGATCCCCTTTTTCCTTTACACGACCCCCTTGGTTCACAAATGAAGTAAGAAGGCAGAAGACAGTCGGACCGTTGGGGAGTCAGGGCCGCTGTATTCATTTGCCAGAGTGGGGAAGGAATTAAAGCCCTCATTGTGGAGTGCTGCTATTACTCTCTTTGAAAAATGAAGCTGTTCTCCCACTGTTTTTCTGTTAGTGCCACAGGAGTGTGTGCCCATCTGTGTCCATGCGGCAGATAGGTGGCTTTTAATAATGCATGTTTTCATTCATTTTTAAACTCAAGGGGAAAGCCGTCCGATTGAGAGGCAACGGCCTGCGCGTGAAAACAAGGCGGGGCCGAGGCAATTCCACTCCCATTTTTCTAATTCTCCTCACGGTTTTCCAGGGGGACAGGAAGTCGCAGTACTCGAGGCAGATGACTTCCTGTGGGACAGCCATGCCTTGGGACTGTGCTGATTACAGCAACAGCCCGAACAAACAGGGGCCAATAAATCACCACATTGTCAAATCCTGCACACAGCAGTGCAGCACATTTGTTATTTTGTCATGGAGAGTATGTGTTAGTGCAATCATGAATGTGTGCACTCACGTGTTTTTGCATGGCAGGGCATGCATATGTATTAGCATATGCAATCTAGGTGGTGTACATTTATATGTGCATGCATACACTTTTTCAGACATCAGTAGGCGACATTTGACAGCCTCCTCTGAATCAGGACACTGAGGGATAAAAGACCTTGTGTCCCAGACTCAACCAGAGCAGTGGTTGTCGCCCAAGCTAATGGCAGTGAAGTGTAGAGGCCTGGTTGATGGGGTGAGTGATGATCCAACCTGGTCAAACGTAGGTACAAGGCTTGGCTGGAGGTGCCTGAACGAGACAATCATCCCTCAGAGCACAGACAAGATCTTTTATATGATGGTGGGTGTCTGTGCAATAAAAGCCAGTGAAATACTGTTCTATCATGTCGGCTGGTGTGTAAGTCATATATCACCTGGGTTTAGCATTTCAGTCCCAGTCAGTTTTTGTCAGGCTGAAAGTGAGAAGCGCCTGTCGTCGCTTCTATGCCTGGTGTCACACCGCTGTCTGAGCTTACGGCAGCAGAAAAGAAAGGAGAAAAAAAACTAAACAGTAAAATCAAAGGACTAAATTGCACCCCCCGCATGTTTGGACTGATGTCAAAGTGGGGCAGCGTGGTAATTTTAGCATTATCTCCACAGTGTTCATGATGATCTCTGTTGAATACAGCAGGGCCAGCCCCCGATGTGACCCTAGCTTCACACATTCACATCCAGAGGGAAGGCAAATCCCTTTATCTGCTGTTCCTCTTATCTCCCTCACGGTGATGGCTGGGAGGAATCGGCTCCAGTCAGGCCAGCGCAGACCCCCCCGGGGCAGGCAGGGATATCCCAGCCAAACCCTCTGAGTGAACACAAGGCAGGTCAGAGACGGAGGGAGGCCTCAAGAACCCAGACACAGCTAAACGAGTAAGTGACCCAACTTGACATGGGACACTGATTCAGGGTCCGTCTCTCTGCCAAAGTCTGAGATCATAGGAAGAGAGAGAGGAGGGAGGAGCTGAGGGGGTTTTAAATTTTGTTGTTGGGTTTCTTGGCACACAAGACAGAGGCCTAATCGACGCCGACTTGGCAGCGAGGCTGGGTGAAAGCTGGGGGTAGAGGAGATCACGTTTTTGTCTCCAGGGCTGAATCTCCTGTCTGCTGTACTTTTGTTTCATCTAAGCAGGCACTAACGAAGGCACACTGTACTTACATAGATCTCTGCGCCATAGAAGCCATCTTGGTACACCACCCTGTGAAAAATGTCAAACAAGAAAGTAAGAGTTAGTTGAGTCGGTCCACCCCGCTATTAAACCCTAGCCACTCGTACTTTTGTGTGTCTAGAGGGTCAGCTTTTGGCAGCTTCAGTGCACTGTATCACAAATAATGAATAGCACATTAAACTGAAAGGTGCAGCTATTTCAGATCCCCGTCCAATTTTCTGCTCTGGTAAAATTGTTTGTCTTTCCGGTTCCTGCAATTGTTGTCAGGAGGGCTGCTGGTGCTTGTGTAGCGAAAGAACGGGAGGACAATGGAAAGCAGTGCAGGCTGCTTTGTCACATGACTCTGCTATATAAATCAAACAGCTGCCATCAGTACCAAAGGGCCCCAGAGTGGGAGGGAGGGGAACGAGAGATTTCTAGTCCCAGTTTCAGTGGCAAGTGCTCCTGCAGTAAGACCAATCCAGATCTAATCACAGATAGAGGGCTACTCTGGGCCCTCAGCCGGCCTCAGTCAGACCTCTCCCATGGCCACACAGACAACTACTGATAAGAGGTGAGAGTGAGGCTGCACCAAGCCCAGAGATCTGTACAAGCCCTGGTCACAGTCCACTGAGATCTGCCTGGTAATACACTATCTCAGCTCCCTACAGCTCTCACCCTGGCTTTGTCAGATGCTCCTTTGTCAATAAACAACATACAAATAGAATAACAGGAAAAAGGTTGAATATGCATCCAGATTCTCAAAGACCAAAGCCTGGGACAAAGATTTGAATTTCATTTACACTGCTGCAACGAGTGCATACAAACCAATGTTTGTTGTTGTTTGCAGTTAGGCGCGTAGTTGTACCTAAAGAGAGGCCAAGGATAGACCACTTACGCTCCATAGGCAGGGATTGGTGGAGGTGGTGGAGCTGTGCGGAATGTGTTGTACACAGCCCGTCCTCGTCCCCGCAAGTGGGCACCCCTGTAGGCCACCGTAGCGCCTGTGGCAGGGTAGGGAAACCCTGTTACTGTGGAGGAAAAAACAGAAAGAGAAGAGAAAATGACTTTCAGAAAACATCCTCAACTTGGCATTGCTTACCTTATGACAGAATACATTAGAGAGAGAGACGTGTGGCACTGCTTTCCCCATGACAGAATGCATTATGTGGAAGACAAGGAAACAATAGATTTAATCTTTTCTAGGTGCGCCTCATCGAGCACTCTCGCCTTTCCCAGCTCTCTGCTTTGTGCCATACTCAGCAAGGATCCACGTTTGCTGTGTGCATCCTTCCCTGATGCCTGGTGAGGGGCAGCCTTGAAGTCCAGGTAGATAATGGATGCAATACAACTATTTTTGCACTGTGGCTTTTGCATAGAGTACACCCAACGGGTTAGCAACAATGAGGAGCAGGAGGGAGAGAACTGATGTGCTGTGGTAGTAGCTGAAGAAACTGGCAAGCTGCTGAGAACTTCCCTGAGGCTGCTGGGCCATATCTACACGTTGCCCTCTGCTGCTGGGGTCAGGGTGGGGTTGGGCGAAAGGCTTCAGGTTGAATGGTGAGAGTTTGTTTGACAGGTTGGTCACAGAGAGATTAGAGGGCAGCCTATGCGAATGTCAGATCTTCATTTAACCTTCAATCAGTCCATGGGCTGTCTGATTACAGGCTGCAGAGGTGCATACAAACACTCTGATCTCTAGGCATGATTAAGTTGGCCTTGGCTCTTTCTGCAATTGTAATTCCCTCACAGTTCCCTTTCCTCTGGTCCTCCCCCTCTTTCTCCATCCTCCAACACAGGGTCCATCAAAAAACAGTCAGCACCATTATTCTTCATCTCCAGCAAACGCCCCTTTGTCACCTTCCCCTCACCCCTCACTCTTTTCACTCATTTCCATGACATGTTTTCAGTGAATGTATCACAGAACACATCCAATCAGAGTTCACTCGGTAACGGTGAGTTGTCCTATCTCGTTGCGTCAGTTGTGCTTCACTTGGCTGGTTAATAACACGCATCCAGTGTGAAGCCCACTGCTGCAGAAGATGACCTCACAGTCTCACCGCAACAAAACCCGGTAGTATCTGTGCTTCCACCTGGTGTTTCTGGGCTGTTTGTGGCATTAACACCGAAGGTGGTTGCAACCATTGAGCACCATAATGAACAACGCACACACTCCAGCCCTGTTGCTTGAATAAAGTTGACAGGGAGACAGATTAGTGGTGCTTTTAATAACAGAGGGCTAGGTTTAATGTCTTCTGTCATTAATATCGCGCTCCTTTAGTGAGTCCAGACACATTCAAACTTTGCATCTCATTTGGCCAGGTGACTCCCACATCCCTCCACCAACATGCAGGGGCACTTTGTTTACTGCCAACGTACCAACCTACTGCCTGGACTTACAGAGTGCCCCCCCTCGAGTGATTTATAATGCTGACCTTGACATTTAAATTAGTCTTTTTTGCAGGAACAGTGGTAGTCTGAGAGCGCAGTTGCTAAAGGGCATGTTCAAACCCTCTTTCTAAGGTGTTTTTTTTGCTCCCTCCTCTCAAAAAGAAAGAAGTGGAAAAAAAAGCTTCTTTCGTTTTTTTTTTAAATTTGTATGCAATCTGCATACAGTGATGTATGTGAATGTAAACTCATAATGAGTTGGCGATAGGCTACACTGCTTCAATAATAACCCATAAATCAAAGGCACTGTCACACCTTGGTAAGCGCATGAAAAGCAACAACAGCCGCGGCGTACGGGAGCACAAACCTGGTCTAGCCACCAAAGTCAAACACCTTTTCCGGGAGGGGTGCTGGAGAAAATATGAGTTATGTGCTGGAGGGCGGCAGGGTCGCACTCCACCTCATATGTCATATGTGTCAACTTGAAAGAAGCTCAATACCTGCAGAGCCAGTTGGACCTGGGGTAATCCAGCTCTGTGCCAATGATGGGTCATAACCAGCTTCCATAAAGAAAGATCTGATTTTCCACAAGGTTGATCTCTAATACTTCCTGCTCAAATACACGAGCATTAATCCACGCACTGGGGACCAAAAACAGCTTAATCTAATCAAGAGTGTGGAGCTTAATTATCCCCCCAAAGTACACTCCAACAATGAGAGGATCTGTCTACATATATTAAGATGGCAATTAGCCTTTCTTTTCTGTCATTTACACAGCTGGTAGCTTTTCACAAGTCCTCCAGAAAACTCCACCGTAGAAACAGAAAATATGAATTGGGAAGTGAAAAGCTACTCATCTCCTGTTTCCCTGGAAAAAGCTGCAGCGAAGAGCCTCTGAGTGGCAGCCTGAGGAAGTGGCCATATGATGACATTTCTAAGTGACAGCTGTCTGTGGTGCTGAAAACCTCCAACAAAAGTAATGAAGAGAAGTTTGCCAATTATTTTAAGGATGAGTTAAAGTGCAATCTGCACCGCACACAGCTCTGCCTCACACCCCTTTATATAATACGTCATGTGAAATGATCAGCTGTGTCTGTTAAGTTGAATTTAAATGATTAATATTATCTATGATCGCAGGAAATCAAAGAATGTTTGATTTCAAAATCACAGCAAAGGACATTAAAACAGGAGAGAGGCTACATTTAGAGCCGTTATAGCAAATCTACGGAACAAGCTAGGTTTTGAACGCTAACACAGTCATGAAACACTCACCCCTCCCTTCAGGTGTCTTTCCTAAGATGCTTCTGCATCGGAACCGGAAACCCACCATGCCAGATGAAACGAGATCGCGCTAAACACCGGTCTCCATTTTCTAGGTCCAAACATCTTTTGTTGTCCAGGACTTCAGATGTTATTTTCTTTTTGGTCTCTGGTAGTTTGTCCTGAAGTTGAAGTGGTAGCAGCCGGCTGTTTCTCCTTCTCTGATATTACTGAGCAGAGAACCTCTCACACCAGAAGTGTTCTGTTGCTAAACACACGTGTGTGACGAGTGGAGGATGGACGTGCAGCGGTTCAGCGGCCCTAACAGCCAGATGGCCCAATAGCTGGTTTGGGCCTGAAACGCGTTGTTGGCAAAGGTTTTTAGACAAACGTGAGAGAACCACTTTATTCATTTTTCTCCAGACTACATTTATGTTACGATGTTGTTTAAAGGCATGGAAAAATGTTTTCAGCTCATTTGTATTGCAAATTTGCCGTTGCAGCTTTAATTGGACATCGTCAGTAGAAGACGGATGCGAACCTAGGGGTCTGTGCCACAGGCCCTTGGCAGACCTCCCCAACCCCCCACCCCAATCAGGAGGAGGAGCCAATCTTCCCTGGAAGAGGTTAAGAGTGGGGAGCCGGCGTGAGGCTCTCATCCGTCATTCTCCTGAATGGGTTTTGAGGACAATAAACCTGTAGCGCCAGGACGAATGGAGACGAAGTGTGCTGTCACCGAGCCAGGATTTATGGCTCCCAATTTCACTGATCTCCTGCACAGAAATGAGGACTGATAAACAGTGATTAATCGCCTTTATATCCCATTTTACTCCCATCCAAAGTATATTAACTATAACTATGAGGGTTTTGGAATATGTCTAGATTTCCGCAACAATTTTTTTCTTAAGTAACAAAAAAATCTAACATTCAAACAGGATGAAACCGCCTTTTCCTGCACATTAAGGAGGTTTTGTTTCAAAAGTCTATCTCTTATTTATGTTTCCCATCTTCCCAGCTGGCAAGCATATGTTGTCGTTTAGGCTTGGCAAACTCCAGCGCCATGTCAAGACGACTTGAAAAATTAGCAGCCAATAAATCACCCAACCCCTCCTGCTTCCCCTGCCTGGAGTGGTGGACCACACTCCCTCTGATTTATGAGATGATTTGGGAAGTGTGTGTGTGTGTGTGTGTGTGTGTGTGTGTGTGTGTGTGTGTGTGTGTGTGTGTGTGTGTGTGTGTGTGTGTGTGTGTGTGTGTGTGTGTGTGTGTGTGTGTGTGTGTGTGTGTGTGTGTGTGTGTGTGAGAGAGAGAGAGAGAGAGAGAGAGAGAGAGAGAGAGAGAGAGAGAGAGAGAGAGAGAGAGAGAGAGAAAATCATGCATGAAAGAGGAGATTGCATTAGTGTGTGTGTTCTACATACAGTGTAGGTTATCTTTTCCTGTATTCTGATGTATTTTGGACTGTGTGTACAAAATAAACAGGGTTGGCTCACTCTGTGCATGTGTGTGTACATGTGTGTGGCTGTGTGTGCATGCACATGTAGGGCAGTAAAAATGAATGTGTAAGTCAGGTGCAAACTGCCTAAATCTTTGAGTTGGAGAAGATTCTACCTGACCATGTCAAAATGCATCTGTCTGAGACACTAAACGCAACACACTGGGAGGCACACGCACTTGTGTGCATAAATAATTATCTGAGAAAGATGTTGAAACCTAAAGAGAGTTGGGGGGAGGAGAATGAGGTGAGTGGGAGACAGGGGAGGAGGCTTGGAGAGGGTGAGGGGTTGGGGATGAAATAAAAATGATAGATGACTGCTTTCTGTCATGGACAGTTATTTAGAGGTTTGCCGTAAAGCTGTCCGGGGAATGAACAGATTTTAGTCTAATGAGCAGAAAGGAAAGCCGTTAAAGTGGCGCGATGTGCTCAGCACTTCTTCCAAATGAAATAGTACCATTTCCCCCTCATTAAAATGCAAAGGGTTCATATAACATACAGCAATAAAGCCGGCATGTCGAGGCAGAGAGAGATAGGGAAAACCCCACTGAGCTCATCTTATTCCTCCATTACTGAGACCAGAAGGAATAGTGGCCTTCGACAGGGTGGGTGCCAACAATATCACTCACTCAATCTCCCTTATTCGGTTAGCTCTGTAAAAGTCAATCTGGCGCACTTGGCAAATCCATCCACAGCAGCAGCCTCTACAATCTGATAACAGTTGCAGGGGTGCTTGCTCTTGAAATTATTTTTTTCTCCCAGCTTTACAGTTGCACACTGCGCAAACAATGGCTCAGGCTCCCTCAGCCACTTCGAGAAGCTTGGATCATCCACTGCTTATCTGAGCCACTCAGATTCACTTTGATTTAAGGGGAATTTCATGTTCAGTAGGTTCAGGATGAACCCGATTGTGAAAAATCAGGATTTGGATTGGCTGCAGCTGACGGTAGCTACAGGTATAGTGCAGTGCAGCAGTGGAAAGAAGAAAGAAAAGACAGAGAAAGAAATAATGCATGTAGTGCAGTGCATCTCACCAGCATACAGTTCAGGACCATAGACAGCTCCTACTACTGGATTCAGCTTCCAGCCTGCAGGAAAACAGAAGGAAATCAGAAACAAGTTTGCACAAACTCTGGTTCTCGTTAGGCCTCATGGGAGGTTGTGGTGCTTACCATTTGTGTAGGGGTTGGCCACCTTTTTGTTTGTCATCACTCGTGCGGTTGCATTGTTCACCTGCCGTGAAGAACCAAACATTCCAGTCAGATTTATTCAACATCATCCAGACTTCCATGATGGGTGAGCAGCAAAATGGAAAACTGAGTTTTGTTCATCTCACTATGAATTTGCTGCTTTTATCACCAGAACAAAAAGAAAACATGCACCAATTACCCAAAGAAAGATAATCTTCCGATGTCAGTAAGTGGTTGAATAAATAAAAGTATACAAAAAAAAAAAAAAACAGGCCATACTTTTTTTTTTCCTTTTGACCTGATGGCAGCGACTGAGTAGGAACTTGGCTCATCGTAAACAAAACAGAATTGGAGCAGGCAACATTAAACGATGGTGATAAAGGAATGCAGGTCTTCTCAGACTTGATAGGAACCCAGAAGACGAAGGCATGCATTCATTCTCCTTTGTCAGGTGATGATGGACAACTTGCATGTCCAGCTTGACATGTATGGATTCCTCATTCTACTGAGAATGAGTTACACGCACCATTATGCATGCATGCAGCCCGACACACTCAGAGATGCAGATGCACTCACACACCAGCAACATGCTTATGCACGGGCCTAGAGGCAAGGCGAGAAGGCAGCAGGCAAGACAGGAAATATGAGAAAAGGGAAAAAATGAAAGCACCTCTATTTTGCGTCCCTCTACGATTGTACCGTTTAGTTTCTCCCGTGCACGATCGGCATCTGTGCTTGTTTCAAAAGTTACAAACCCAAAGCCCTGAGAGCGCCACGTTAGCCACAGGCAGAGACAAGGGGGAGAAAGAGAAGATGGACACACAAAAAAGGGAAGGGAAGACAAGAAGGGGAGAGAGGTGAGAAGACAGAAGAAGGTGAAAAGCAGTGGCGGTAGTCGAGTTGTAAGCAGCCAGATTAATTAGAGGCAGTTAGTGAAGTGTCAGGAAAAAACAAACAGAGATCCGAGGAGGAGAGAATAACGGTGACACGACCTCACACAGCAACACCAACAAACCTGCCCACTTTATCCAATTAAACAGCACAGCTGCAGTGGCATGGGTGAATGTCAGGAAGCAGGAAACGCAGAAACACCGTTGGCTGCCATAATAGTAGTGTAATTATCTACAGGCTTTCAGCAGCGGGCCCACTTAAACAGCCTATCTCCCTTAGAAGATGTAGAAATTCTCTTCAGAGAGATGCTGACTTGATCTCTGGTCATTTAAAAAATACTAACCATCTGGACATTTCAATAGAATGGGACAAAAGCAAATGATACCGGTGCAACACAGTCCGCCGTGGTAGAGAGAAGCGAGGATATTAACTTTAGACCCTGACTAAAATATACCCAAACTCTCATTTCCATCCCATCCCCCCACCAAGGCTCTCCGTGACACGCTCCCCTGGGAGGCTTTGTCACTTCCTTGAGTTATGTGGACTGGGATACTGGACCTGAGCTCTGTGGGACAGGTATTAAGATATTCTGGCCAAACAAGTCTCATTCCTTTAGTTTCTATATATATACTTATAAAGGTAGGTGCAGGGGAACAGGGAGCATGGCCGGCGCTGCCTGAAAATTGCTTGAGGATGTAATACATGTGAGAGATGGCGAGCAGTGTGATCCTGCATGCTCAGGATCCCCCGGCTGCTGTTTCCAGCATAAATAACGCAGCTCCTGTCCTCGGGGAAAGAGAGATAAAGAAAGAAATTCAAAAAGAGAAATCGAGGGCAAAATGAATCCTTTGGACACTCACCTGACTGCGGTTACCACCTCTATCTCCTTTTTTTTATTATCATGCACAAATAATTAGCTTACACGAAGAGAGATTGGAGCCGCCATTTTTCAAAGGAGACAAACATATTGAATGCAAATTGCCAAAGCTTCATAGGAAATAGATTATTTATTAATGGCCTGATAGGTTCATTATATAGCACAGAGTGTGCGTGCGTGAGGGAGAGAGGCATCATGGGTAATGGCTTTGTGGGGCACAAACAATAAATGCTTGTTACGGCGGAGGAGGCAGGTTTATCCGGTACTCAATCTTGCCTGGCAGAGAGGCTGAGTGCAGCAGCAGCAGCAGCAGCAGCAGCATGGTCTGGTTCCAGGGCACCCTGCATGCCTGTATATGAGCCCAAAAGCACTCCCAGGTATGAATGGGAATCAATAGTATTCATGCCTCAACACCCAGCCAGGGAGCCTGTCGCCTTTATGAATGGAACGCCGTGGAGCTTAGTACACTCTATTAAATGAACAGCTGGATGAGTAGCACTCGGCTGTTCACACCGCCGCGGGCTTCACCTGTCCTGCTACGTGTTTGGGAGACTGATACTGCTGCAACGCCTCAATGCCGTGGCTATTTTTCTTACTGCTGGTTGCTGTTCCTGGTTTTGAATTATCCTTCAGTGATCCAGGGTGTATCAGATCAGATTTCATGTAAGATTTGGGAGTAGGAAAGTCGATTCGTGATATATTTCAGTTGAGTTTTAGGATAAAAAAAACTAGTTTGTGAAGTTCTCAAACACACACCTGAACAAATGGGCACTTATGCTGACTCAGGATCAACGACGCTCATGCGCTCGTCTGCTGTTGGACATGCCCCCCAATAATTGCACCACAGCTTCCTAGTTGGGTATTGTATACTTGAGACCAGAGTGGCTCAGTGTTTCAGGAAAATGCTGAGGTTCTTCTTATTTAAATAAATCTGCATATTTGTGACCTTTTTACAAAGACTAACAACCTGAGTGGGAACTAGCAAGCCTGGGGCCGAGCGCCGCATAAGTGAAGAAGTCAGAAAGTGCTGAGGAAGGGAGTTGCACATTGTTAGCTTTGGCCCTCTCAATGGATTTTTTTTATAAATATCACAAGAAATGCAGAATAAGGCCAACCTCATCCTTCATTTACATCTGCAACATACAGCCAACATGTTCTGTTTGAAGCGTTGGCTAACACTGCTCCTCACATGTTCTGTTTTCAGCCTGAGAGGATTACACATCTGAGTTATGCGGGATCATCTCAGCAAGTGTTCAGTTTTCAAAGAGGTTCAGGTTCTTAAACAAGCAGGTTAAATTCCATACGCTCGAGGAGCCGCAGCCTGCCGGTGGACCGAGCGAAATGTGAAACAGCTCAATAATAAATTGATTGACAGGGCTAATGATTCACAAGTCGGGTGAGAGCTGCAACAAACAACCCAAACAATAAGGAGGGAGGGAAGGTGAATGTGGCTCTCCAGGACCGGGCTTACAGACCACTGTTCTCCGCCAATGTACACACCACACTAATGCCATCATTAGGAAACAGAAGAAGTACATGGTAATGAAGCAGCTGGTGTTCTAGTTCACTTACCTTGGATCCTCGCTCATTAAAGATAATCTCCACATCTAAAATCTTTCCAAATTGCTGCAGAGAGAAAAGAAAGACAGAAGAGCGGAGATGGAGTTAGAAAGCCTCACTAACTGTGAATTCATGAGAAAGACGACTGGAGAAAGAAAAACCATTAGGGCAATATGGAGGTGTTATTTTTGTGAGGAAATGGTGGTCAATTTGCATTTGTTAGCTCAGCAAACAGTTCTTGAAGGTTGTTGGCATGGTTAGAGAGGACAACTCGCTGCCACTGCTCTAAAGCCTCTCCGTGTTCCCACCAATGAAATCGCATCACAGTGTTTGAAAAAACACTTGATCTTTGTTAAATAATTTCACAACATTTTTGATTTGTGTTTGCTTGTTTGTGCTAACACAAACAGAAAAGCAGCATCAGACGGTGTTTTGATGTCATCCCCTTTAGAAAAGTCCCTCCTTCGAGCCTCCAGAGCAGATTACTGAGCTCCGACTCGGGGAGAGTTTACCGCTAGCTCTCTATCTCCTTTCAGGTCTTTACACTGTCTTTGTTTGTGCGCTCACACAGTCAACAGGACCTAAGGGCCGCTCCCCGAGGGTTAACATGCTCCAGCCTTTCGATTTAACAGGCCTGCCTTTGGATCATTAGAAAACAGAGGAATGAAAGTAAACTGTAAGTTCCTCTAATGAGTGGAGCAAGTGCGACTTTTAATTGCTGCCTACAATGGCCGTATTATTTCATTAAAAGTAATTACCCTGTCAAGCGGTCCGCGTCGCCTTCATTTCTGCACAACAGGGAAGAAATGGGCCTTCCATGTGGTCGGCGCTCAATGGGAATGGATGGATCGTTTGACTGAGCCTCTAATAGGGGTTAGGAGGAGTTAGCTATTATCTGGCTGGAGTGGGCTCAAGAAACCGGGGTTTAGCAGAAAAACGTACGCTCTACATCCTTTTGAGGATAATGCAGCCCCCCCATCTCTTCTTATATATCCGTTCCTCTTGGAAGGAGACTCCATAGATCCTATCCACACATCTGTCTCATATGGCACTCGGCTTCACTGATTCGAACAGGGAATGCAGGCTCGATCACATGCGCAGGCATTTATATCCCAGCGTGATGCCCCTTTCCTCGCCCGAGAAGACAATGCTTCCCCCACGCAACGTACAGATGCTAATTGTTTTAACCGAGTGTAATGGGCTTGTGGCGTCGATTAATTAGTTTCAGAGGAAGTCGTCTTTGTGGATTTCCACATGGCGCTGGGGACTGCTCGCTGCTCACCGCCGATCTCACACACACACACACACACACACACACACACACACACACACACACACACACACACACACGGAAACAGCTGCATCAGCAGCTCCGATAAACAATAGCTTGACTGGGAGGAGTCTCCAGAGGGAGGACAGCGAGAGACTGATGTCATCTCCAGCACTGGGCTGCAGCTACATCCATCCACAGAGGATCTTCAAGTTCAGTGACCACACCAGTGGTTTCTGATGTCTCGTCCCATTTATCTCCTGATGTTTAAATGCTGATGCGTTTCCGAGCTCTGCTCCCTTAAAGCTCCCGCTTTATTCTCATATTTGAGCAACTTGGTGCAATCTTCTCCAGTAATTTCTAATCAGCACTTTGATAGCATTACAGAAGAATCAGACGGGGTATAATAAAACTCATGTATGCACTGAAAACATAGCAGCTGAATGGAAATAAATAAAAAAAATAGATTTGAAAGACCTAAAGCTGTACAGCACTCAGGAAAAAACAGGGCCGGTTTGCAGTTATGGGGCTAAAGGTTGTAAACAGAGTGATATTTTCCTCCTCTGATGTGAACTTGTAGCTTTTTCCAGCATAACATTAAGATGGACTGCATTTCCTTGGCCTTAAGCTTGTGAGTGTGGAAGCAACAAACAAGATTGAAGCCCTCGTGCCTCCACCTTTGATTAGACCGAATATCTTAAAGCTCCTCAGAAACATAATTACTCTGCTGTGGCCTGCGTGCTCACGTCAAGCACAGGCGTACCGCAGTGTGCTGAAGCACAGTAGTTGGAGTGCGACAGTGAGATGTCTATGTGTGTGTGTGTGTGTGTGTGTGTGTGTGGTGGGGGGGATTGCTCTGGGGAATGCTGTGAGAGCCCTTACATCTACTGAGAGAAGCACTGCTGAAGAATCCAGTTGCACAAATGAGGGCGCCCTCAAGCAGCACAGCATGGGCTCCTCGCAGAGCTCACTCGCGCTTGGAGTGTTTTCATTTCCCGCACACTTACCAGCTCTCAGAGATCACAGTACCTAATTACTGATTAACATCCGCTGTGGATGTCCTAATGAGACCTTCCTTCAGCGCCTCGTTAGAAGCTCACAGGTCTCTCCACACCCTCAACCCCACTCTCGGACCCTCCCGTCTCATTTTATGAGCCTGGCTTCCTTCGGAGGCTGAAACAGTTGCTGCTGGTTTCTCTGAGCCGCGTGAGAGCAGATCGAGCTCCTGGCAGGGCTGCGGAGGCACCTCCACTCACTTTCTCCTCCGTCTTCCCGCCTGCATGTCTGCGAGTTTCACTCATGCGTAACAGTAATGGCGTATTGAGCCAGTGGCGCTCTGGAAGCCATTAGAGCTAGAGGGATGAGGCTTTGCACACGCTGATCACACAAAGGCCCCTTTGTGGAGGCCATGTCAGAGGGTGGAGCAGACCAGCTATCTCTTTTCCAAGCTCTAACCAAGACAATCAATCCCACAATCCTCCACTCTGCCAATGACCAAGAGCAAAAAGGAGAGTAAGGGAACGGAGTAGGCTACATGTGAGCGAGGGTGGAGGTGATTGAGGGAGGCTGAGTGGGCTGCAATCAATTTTCTATCCTATATCTGCATGCACCGGCCAGGCACACAAAGCCTCTGAGCTAATTACGGCGGTGATTTGGATTCCACACGACCTGCACCAGAGCTGGGAACAATAAAGCCAACAATCAGAGAGAAAGCAGCCATGTTGTCTGCCATTTATAAAGCCACAGCTCGGGCTCGCCGGTAATTAATATCATCAGCTCAGTGTTGTCTTCATAACGACGAGAATTAACGCCTCGGGCTGCTAATGGTCCAATTAGTGCATAACATTTGAAGCACATTTTTTGGGTATCGTCTCCATTCAGATCCATTATCGTTATTGGATTTAGTTCAATTGGTATCGAGGCTTGTGTGAGACACAAAGGTGAGTGGCTCGGCTATGTATTGCCTCATTAGTTGGCCGGGAGACAAGAGAGAAGAGGAGGGAATATCTGATGAAGACCCCTGGAATCCTGAAATATGATCTCATTTGTCTCCTGCTGACCACTCCGGCTGTGTAACCTGAGAAAAATTATTTCAACTGACAATTTAATTTCTTTTCGAAAGCCGCTCAAGTCCAAACACGACGAGTGTGAGCCGCTAAAGCAGACAGAATTAAAGTTGCTTAACATTTTATGGGACAAATCTCTCCGGGACTGAAGTCAGAGATGATCAGCTGCAGGTTTCATAACTCAACTAGCTCCTCCCTTGTGTCTGACCTGCAGTGCAGCGCAGAGTTCACACGCTGATTGTGACTGATTGAGCTGTTTATCACTTGCAAAAACTCCGAAGGCTCTCTGTTCTCCCAGGACAACGCAGTAATCAGTGCATTAACTAGATGACAGCTGCAGCAATGGCTTCACTCATTACACAAGCTGCAGTAGTTGTGCGAGTGTTTCCGTCTGAAGCAGAAACTGTTTTCTCTGATGTGGTGGAGGTGTGGCCCATTGTGACATCATCAACTAGAAAACGGATTAGGTGCCTTTGGATTCATCCGTGAGACTGCAGCTGATCCACACAGACAGGAGGAAAACAGGAGTTGTGCTTGGAGGAACTCACCCCGAACATTTGCCTTAGGTCTGGGTCCCGGAAGCGGAAGGGAATGTTGGAGACATGTAACCTTTTTGGCTGCTGCTTCTCTGAAGAGTCTGAGTGCTGGAGCTGGAGCTGCTGAGAGCCCTCTGTTTGCGTCACGTCATCTGTCTGCCGGAGGGAAACAAACACAGAAAAGACACAAGCTGGTCATTAGCCACCGCTTTGTACTGCACCTCCTGGTCCTGCAGTAGGAAAGAAGGGGTGGCAGGGTGGGGTGGGGGGCCTAGCTGACTAACTTACTCAGCGTTTGCCATTTTTCAATCTGGCGAGAAAGCCAGAGCGATAAACAGCCGATGACTTATAGTGTCAAACCTGAGGTTGTGCATTACAAATCCACTTATTAATCTCTTGCACTTAGCTCTTGAGCAACAGGGAAGATTGAAGGCGCTGACAAAAAGGCGTGGATATAGATCCTACAGAGCCCTGACATGTCTAGACTAAAGACACATTATTGGTGACGTTTGCACACAGCCATCAGAGTGCGGGGCCCAGAGCCCTCAGCGTTGTTGTTTCCATCATTATGCGAATTCGGTGCTGACATTTCTATATAAATGACGTGTCTGATGTCAGTGACAAATTCCACTTGTTTCTCCGTGTGACACCAGTGATGGATTTCACCGAGCACGCTGGTGGCTTGTCTGTTCTGACGGACCTCGGTTCTGATGCGGTTTTATTTTCTCTGGACACAAAGCCCATTGGTCAAACGCGCAGTTTATCCTCGCTTTTATGCACTGTTGTGACAGAAGTCGTTTCTGGGTTTGAAAGTGAGCGTTTCCTCGGTTTATGTTTTGTTTAAGCAGCTAAACCTTTGAAAAATGGGATTTTTTTGTTACATAGGAGTAAATTAAAAACATAAAACATGAGGAAAAGAGCAGGAAATGAAATGTGGAACTGGAGAGCAGCAGCAGAGTTAAAGGTGGAAAAGCCATTTACACACTAATTCTAATCCAGCTACGGGAAATAAAAAAGGATTTCTTATTTGTAGTCTTTGTCCTAATTATACTTTAAGCCCTCATGTTTTAAAATGTTTTTACCTCAAGCAAATATACATTTATTATCAGTGAGACTTTTTCAATTGGAATCTTTTTGTTACTTTGACGTTTCGTTCGTCAACGCCGATATCAACGCCGATATCAACGCCGATATCAACGCCGATATCAACGCCGATATCAACGCCGATGTCAACGCCGATATCAACGCCGATATCAACGCCGATATCAACGCCGATGTCAACGCCGATATCAACGCCGATATCAACGCCGATATCAACGCCGATATCAACGCCGATGTCAACGCCGATATCAACGCCGATATCAACGCCGATATCAACGCCGATATCAACGCCGATATCAACGCCGATATCAACGCCGATATCAACGCCGATATCAACGCCGATGTCAACGCCGATATCAACGCCGATGTCAACGCCGATATCAACGCCGATATCAACGCCGATATCAACACCGATATCAACGCCGATGTCAACGCCGATGTCAACGCCGATATCAACGCCGATGTCAACGCCGATATCAACGCCGATGTCAACGCCGATATCAACGCCGATATCAACGCCGATGTCAACGCCGATGTCAACGCCGATATCAACGCCGATGTCAACGCCGATGTCAACGCCGATATCAACGCCGATGTCAACGCCGATGTCAACGCCGATATCAACGCCGATGTCAACGCCGATGTCAACGCCGATATCAACGCCGATGTCAACGCCGATGTCAACGCCGATATCAACGCCGATACCGACGCCGATTCTCACAGCTGACTTTACCAAATATTAAATTGCACATTTTAGTGAAAGGTTGTCCCACTCTATTTATGTTGTCCCTTACTGTTGTTCACACACAACTGCTAATACGGTGAATTATTGTAAGCATTGATTTTGATAACTTTACCTCATCTGTGATACATTCTTGTATGGTTGTATATCTAGTTTAAAACAGCAAAATTCGATGTTTTATGGTTTATTATAATTATGCTTACATGAGTCCTAGTAATGCTGAACAGCTTCCACATTAAAGAGAACAAAGCAATTACCGTTCTGACCACAAGATGTCACTCATCAGGAAAAGATCGTTTGGTTTGGGCAACAAATGCTGTGGATTCTCTGATAGGGGCAGTCTCCATTACACAGCAGCAAACAAATGAATAAAACCAAGAAAAACAAATGCACCCTGATTTAGAGCTGGTGACTTTCGGGGGGGCTAAATAAAGAAACAGAGAAGGGGGAGGCGGGGTGAGAAATGAGAGAGTGGAAGTGGCAGATATTGAGCACAAAAGCTGTTTGAATGTGATATGTAAACTGCAAGGTCTCCTGGGAAGTGCTCTCTGAGCACAGTGCACGCACGCACACACACACACACACACACACACACACACACACACACACACACACACACACACACACACACACATATGCATACACACACACACACACACACACACACACACACACACACTGGCTGGGAAGTCTCTCACACACAGACATATTCTTGTAGTGATACAGCAGTGAAAAGAGAGGAGGTTGTTGCCCGAGTACAAACGGGTCAAATGACTCTCTCTCTCTCTCTCTCTCTCTCTCTCTCTCTCTCTCTCTCTCTCTCTCTCTCTCTCTCTCTCTCTCTCTCTCACACACACACACACACACACACACACACACACACACACACACCCTCATCACCCTGTCGGATGGCTGCAGGCCTCTCTTAGTGATACATTTCCCACCATTTAGGAAATGGGGTAGGGATTTATTCATTATAATTCATCATCACAGTATTATCATTATCATCATGATCGTAATGATGATCGCCTTTATTATTCTCATTATCATAATCACAATCTCCACTGTAATGGCCGTCATTTATTTGGTTTTTATGGCCCATTCGGAGATGGTGACATACATTGTTAGCAGTGACAGTTGTTTGATTCAAGGTCCCACTTTGTCTCGCCTGCAGCCATCCAGGTAGGCGGCAGTTTCCCCACCTGAGCCTGACAGTGTCCGAACAACGGGCTAAACCATGGTAAAGGACACAGGAGCCAGAAAATTCTCTTAAGTTGCCAAATAAAGAGTGGATTTGTGACAGAGTGGGAAGAGGGAAGGGTCCCTAACTTCACCACGTCCTCATGTGCTGGAGGTTAATAGCCTGAGTAGCCATGTTGGGCCCCAAGGGTGACACGTCGCAGACAGATGCTGGGACCGTGGAGGGTGACAAGGTACCAGGGCCCCACGGGTCAATCTGTTTCATCGGTCACACATGACACTATCGACCTTTAGCGTATGTTGCCAGACTACTGAGCGCTGCTGTCCTCCAGCTCTGTCCGTCGGGCTTTTTATCACGGCAGGAGCAGTCGCGTGTTTGCAGACATCCAGATTAATTTTCACTGGGTGCTCAGACAGGCCAGCAGCCCGCTGACATCAGGGACAAACACACACACAGAGAACACAAATGCTGAATTGCTGACTCCGAGCACACCAGTCTGCAAACTACTAACTCAATAACTTCGAGTGTCACTGAGATCCAGAAAGGCTGCTGCTGCACGCCGCTCCCGAGGCTCCAACCTGCCTGCCTGGTTGTGAAACGGTGGTGCCGCAGTGGAAAATAATTACCTCCGTATTACCATAGGAGGCCACCTTCAGTGGCACTTTACTGTCCCGACAGCTGCTGTCACAGGGAGGAGGAGGTGGGATGCAAAACACAGCATCACCGCCAAAACCAGCAAACCTAAGAGTGAGAGAGCTGTCAGCTGGAGCAGCTCTCTGGCTTCCTGTTCAGTCATTTCTCTAAAAGACTCCCTTGCTGTTATTTGCAAATCGCCTGCAAAGTGCTCTGCTCAGCACTTTCCCCCTCCTCGCAGAGTGGCATTACAAGAACATAATTGAAACTATCTGATTGGAATGCTGCCAAGCAGGTAGATTACATCCGATTAAATAGGAGTTGGGGTGGGGGGGGGGTTTCGAGTCTTCGCTCACAAGAATTAGAATGCTTGAGCCTTAATTCATTACTTTCCTCTTCCGGTCCTCCACCGTTTGTTTTCTTGTTCTAAAGAAGCTGAAAACACAAACGCTCCATCACTGGTGAGAGCCGGGAATGAGCGGGGCAGAGAGGGTTGACCCAGCTCATCTCCCTGATTCCTGTAAAGTAGCCAAATCGTTGGGAGGTGTTTTTGGAAGCACAACATCCCCGCGAGTCTGATCTGGGGTGTTGGGTCACATGGACATGAAATGTACCTAATGCAAAACACAAGTAACTGGATTTTACTGTTTTACACACAAAAAGCGATGGATAAAAGCAATTTCCCATGTTTTAATAGAGCTGCACTCGCTGAAATATATTGACGAGCTCTTTTCTGTTGTCATCCACAACATGGTTAGGCTGCATTGGGGCTATATGTTCCAATTATTTCTGCCAGGGAACAACGCACAGACGACAGGAAGGGATGGCAATTGACTTCCCTAAAGGCTGCGACAAGCCACAGTTTGTGATAAGCTAGACTTTCTGGGAAAACGTGTTTATTATTTAACTCGGGACAATCGGAGGCAGCTGTGCACCTCAGGACAGAGAGCTGCTCCAGACTGGTGCACATGTCAGTCTCTCAGTCTCCATGTTACTGACTTTGATCTGAAAATTCATTATTTTAAAACATATCTAAAGATCTGCTTCTGTCTCATTCAGCAAAAATGACGATCTTAGTGGATGTTTAGGTTGCACCAGTAGTTTAATCTCCCTAAATAACTCAAGCCCGGAGGAGTTCTGCTGTGTAGTGGGGTTGCTAATGCTAACAGTTAGCTTGTACTAGCCGAGATGCTCTCTGCTGTTTCCTGGATGCTAAACCAACAGCGACTTTCCCAATGCCAAGTCAAGATGTGTGAGTCCGTGAATGTTAAGTGACAGTGTGACGTAGATCTGGCAGGATTTTCTTACATCCTAGATCTTGGATGCGGGAGATAGGTGTAGGAGACTGTTTTCATGTTCAGCCCGCATGAAAATCCTCAGAGTGTCTGATTATAATTAGAAATAATCATAAAAAATAATTTTTAGTTAACCACACCTCTACGTATTGTTGTGAGTCAGTATCACGCAGCAGTCAGCGTGATCTCCGTGTTGAAACTCGGGAATAAACTGCCATTGGTGAGTCAAGCTAACAACTAATTTACACAGGATGTTTAAACACAAACTAGCAGTTTAAATTATGTTTATGTTTATTTATTTAGCCGACGCTTTTATCCAAAGCGACTTACAGTTTATAACATATAGGGCATGTTGTGATCTGTGGGAGAAACCGGAGTACCCGGAGGAAACCCACGCATGCATGGGGAGAACACGCAACTCCACGCAGAAAGGCCGCAGCCTTGAAGGTGTTTATCATCAGTTCTTAGTAATACAGTTGCTGACCTCACTTTCTTCTCATCGTTTGTGTTGCTACGCCAATTTTGTGCTTTTGGGTTGTGCATAAAGTTTTGACTGTGCTGTTTTAGATGAAGCATTGATTTAAAGCGGTTTCTGCTCTGAGTGACTTTTAGCGTAGCTCCTCCATGAGAATTTCCGTCTGATTCTCTAAACTGAGAATGCCCTGTCAGCAGTTTACTGCCGGTATGATGCTGACTGGTCAGAACTACAGCACAACATCTCATTTAAAACAAAAAGAAATCATCTTCAAGTCCTTAAAGCCTCCGTGTGTAAAAATATTTGACTCCTTAGCGCCACACAGTTCAGAGTAGGTGTTGCAGCTACAGAAGCCCACAGGCATCAAAAAGGCAAAGTGAAAACACCGCGCATCAGCTTTGAGTTACTGTTTCTGCTGCTGTCTACAGTCCTGTCAGGGATCAGAGAGGCCTCTGTCTGTGTCCTGTGGATGTGTAGAAACGGTCTGATCAGTCATTACAGCACCTGTGTGCTTCAGCCGCTAAAGGCTACTTTATACTTTGCCCTCAGCAAGCTTGTGCTTGCACACACACACACACACACACACACACACACACACACACACACACACACACACACACACACACACACACACACACACACACACACGTGTTGGCGGAGATGTTTTCCTTTTATACTTGTCCGATGGTGTGTCGGTGTTTAAAGCAGTTCTCTGCCAGGACGGCCGAGGGTGTGGCGCTATTGTGGGGCATCCTCCCATCAATGCAGTCACGCCTCTAGTGTGTTTATACTGCGTTTATGTTTTTCAGAGACTCTTCAACACAAAATAATTAGTTCTCCACTTCTTTATCCAGTCACCACTTCTAAATTCACGCTTCCTGTCATTTTTTGACATTAATAATGGCGGCAAAAAACCGCGGAATGGCGATGCTGTTTGTGAAGTTAAAGGAAGCAGCGTCCTGACCAATCACAGGCTTGTGTTCTCTGTTGCTTTCAACAGATGTTTAGCACTATTTAGACTTTGGTGAGAATTATTAATAGAAATGGACAAGTGTGAGAACAGATTAAAATATTACACACTGTGTCTTTAACAAACTTTTATCAATGACCAAATAAATAAAGTTAACTCCGGTGAAGACTGAAGACTTCTTTAACCCTTTGATGCATAATGGTCACTACAGTGGACAGGTACTCAAAACTGTTACTTTTTTTTTTTTTTTTTGCAATTAAGCACAGCTGTTGAAGACTTTATTGCATGTGAGCCCCTCCATTTGGACTTCGGTAAGTCCAGCCAACATATTTCATGTTCAGAATACACGCTGTCCACTGAGGTGGACATGTAATAAATTATTTGTTAATTATTGTTACAAAAAATATTTATTGAAATTTGTTTAATTCAAACCTAATGATGAATGAAAACAATTATTAAAAACAGCATGTTTGAAGATTTCATAATTCGTGCATCAAAGGGTTAACTCATTCGCTGCCGTTGACGACTTTAGTCTTCATTTGCATCAAAACGAGCCCCCGCACCATGAGAACAAACATCCCAGCTCTAAAGCCAATGTTCTTCCATACACGTCACACGTCACGTGATCAGGAAGCATAACATCCATGTGTTAGGAGATCTTTTTGGGCCATTGCTGTAAAAAACGCGAGGCGCGAACCAGAAAAGCTTCTGCCGATCACAATTCCATAACGGATTACGAAAGAACGGATAAAACTCGAAATGCGTGGATTTTTCCTGATGTAAGAGGTGAGTCTCTGCTTTGTTTTGTTAGTTTGGGCGTTGACGTCATCATAGCGTGCAACATTCTTTGACTCTTAAAAAAGCAGTAAAAACGCTGAAAAACGCTGGCAGCGAATGAGTTAATGATGTGTACACGATTTGCATCTGATTGGGTGTGGACTTAAAGTTTAACAATACAAACAGTAGTTTAACTTTAAAAGTGTCGTTGGAATCCAACATAAGTGAGTAGAAAAATGCACAAAAGCCACGATAATCAGTACGTTAAAGAAACAGAACAATAAAAAAAATCCATATTTCTGGTCATTAATTTCTGTTATCCGCATCTATAGGTGAAACTGAAAAAAACTAGAATGTGCTGCAAAAGTGAATTTATGTCAGTAATCCAACTTAGACCGAGAGACCATCTAAAGGCTCAATAATCTTTAGCAGGTGTTTTGGGTGCATTAGATAATTGACACACAGACACACACTTTGTGTCTGGAATATTGAACATGTTCACAATATTCTAAATATCTGGATTTGCATGTAATGAGTCTGTCTCTTACATTAGTTTCACATTTTAAGTTGAATTACTGACATGAATGAACTTTGCACCATTTTCTAATGTTTAGAGTTTCACCTGTAGAACATCTAATCGTTTTTGGGTGAACCATTTTTAACACGCACAACTTTTACCAAGTTCTGCTGGGGCGTTGGCCAATCAAAACATAACATGTAATTATCAGTAATTGGTATTAATAACATTTAGCAGAAAATTTAATGTGGAAAAACATGCAGCATCATTTCAAAATGTATACATTTTCCTGTGGAGTCCAGGATCAAATGATCCACTGGTTGGGATCGCTCCTAGGCCCGGTGGTCCCCTGAACCAGAACAGGTATTAACCACTCAGCTTTATTTATTTGTATAGCACGTTTAAAACAACCAAAGTGTTGAGCAATGTTTAAGCAAGTACATAAAAGGCAAATTAAAAAACTGTCAAAGTAAAAAAAAATAAATAGCAATGAGTAATAACAGAATCAACAATGCAGGTATTATCGCCGAGTGTGTGTTTTAAATGTTTCAGGAGGTTTTGAATGGTAAAGAAGGGAGTTTGGAGCAGAAATGGTCAGAAACTCCTCCCATAACGCCGCCGTCTCCTTTTCATGGAGAGCTAAATCAGCACCATCTCCGAAAGCTACACCCTGTTGGTGTCTCAGTGCCACAAACACAACTCACGACAGAGCGAGTGTAGGTGTTCGCATGTGTGTCCATGTTTTCTGCATGCCGATGTGTGTGTGTGTGTGTGTGTGTGTTATCACAGTCCTCCAGAATACCCTTTGGAAAGTCTTCATGCCGCTGACACAGGCTGTGAAAAATCTGGAAATGAGTGCTGCCCTAATGCCACTGCCTTAATTTGTTATCTGAAAAGAGAATGATTACAAATGAAATTCAACCAAACCTTACACTATTTGAACCAAGCCAGATAACGAGCTCTCTCTCTCTCTCTCTCTTGGTAGCGGCAGCTCCCTGGCAGCTCTCTGCTACTCCCGTCTCTAAGGATTTGGAGGAAAGTTGGGGGCTGCCTCTCTTCCTCAAGTCGCTGGCTTTAAACTCTGCTTGTTTGAACACGGCGCGGAACCAAGTCCCAGAGAAATGGCCGTGGACAGCGCCACCTTCCCAGTACAGACTGGGGACTGGTAGACAAGAGCAGAAACAGAGGGAAGGAGTGAAGCCTCCCTGCACCTCATTAAAACACACACACACTCTCTGCGGGGAATTGACACAGAATCCATACGTTTCACAGAATTTTCACTCACTTGACTCTTTTTAAGTCTTTAAGTCAAGAAGATGTGCAGAGCAAAGCGCCGTCGTGGGGTGGAGGAGCTGAGCGCAGCAGAGTTGAGCCACAAGAGGAGGAGGAGGAGGGGGAGATATGCAGCGAGCAGATCTGCTCCTTCAATCTGTCTTCCTGCAGGGTGCCCTAATCAAAGGCACCCAGGCCCGTCTGTGGCACCCAGAGCAAACGGGCCGGCTCTGTCATTAAAGCCAGGGAACACAGCGGTGGGCATCACTACACCAGTGGCCCCCAAGGATTAGACGCTCTGTTTACACCCCACTAATCTCATGCCGCTGTCCTCCCTGAGAAGAGATGGCTGGATATGGGGTGGGGAGTCGGAGGGTGTGGATGCAGAGAGAGAAAATGGAGGAGAGCAGGGAAAAGCAAGGCAAGCTCTCATCTCTCCTCGGCCACCATCGCTGGGCTCTTTCTCACAGCGGGCGAGCAGATGAAACGAAATCAAATGCGAAATGAAGAGAGAAGGGAGACAGTGAAGGATCGAGCTGAGGAGTGGCACACAGTGTCTGTCGGAGGGGGAGGAATGAGGAGGAGGCTGCACCTCCTGCCAAGCACCCCCCCCCCCCCCCTCTTACTTTAAACTCTCCTGCGTGTCAGCCATTACTGTAAGTGCAGGAAATAACCATGGAGCAGTTGGAGAGCGTCACACAAATCTTCAAATCAAACATTGCTACATTACAAGCCGATGATAATGCGCCATCGCGCTGCACGTGCTGCCTCGGCACTTTTCTGCTGCCAAATATTCATGGCTGTGCAGTCATTTTGAGGCCGGGAAAATGGAAGTATTAGCAGTGTTCTTTATGAGTGACCTAGATCCCTCTCGGGGGGCTATGGCCTCGCCGTGACCCCCCCTCAGCAGGTGTCCTCATGCTGGAGGAGGAAAGACAGTCTGAAGGTCTTATTTTTTTATCTTTACCACCATTATCGAGCTGGAAAACCTCCACAAGCCTTCACCCTTTCATCTAAAGCGCACGATGCAAGTCGAAACGTTTTCCGCCAGAAAAGCTTTTCACAAGAATTAAATGTATAATTTAGATTTTGTCCACAAGCTACCAGCAGAGGCTTGATTTCTACTAACTGTGACAACTATGTAAACACATGCACTCTCACGATGAGGCGGGAAACAGGGCTATCATGTCCTGATGTAGGCCATTGCATCTGGTTGTCCACGGAGAGATAATTAACAGATCTGACTGGACGGTCATTAGCTGCTGGGGGGAAGCGTCTCTGAGGCCAAAAGGGGTGAAGGGCGTGCCCGGCTGTCAGAGTGCCTGAATCATTCCTGAGGACAGCATGTCAAGTCTTCTGCACGTAAATAAAATCAAACATCTCCGGTTGTTTAGGAAAGAACTCCAAATGCGTCCTCAGACGTTTGGAGAAGAGCTCCCCTCCTCTACCAAACACTGGACATCAAAGCCATCCATTATTTCCCACTGCCAACACGGAGCGTTTATGAAGATTGTTTTTATGAAGCTTCTCTGATTGGTATTTTTTTTTACTACAAGGTGAGATCTGAGACAGAGGAACCAGATCTGTTTACACCGAATGTGCAAGAGGAAGAAGATCCATCACTGGTTCTGGTGGAGGGGGCTCTCTCTAAGGCGCAGTGTGAAACTTTTAAATGCAACTTGAGTTGACATAATAAAGCAGCAATATGGTCGGCAGTAGAGACAATTAAAAATGCATATTACAATAATACAGATGGGACCCCATGTGCATGGTAAATTATGCAGAAAATAATTTTCTGACGTCTCTTGAAACAATCTGTTTGTACACCTTGTTTAAAACCATGTGTAAACACATTCTATTATGATTTATGTGTTGCTTGATTAAAGGTACAAGAGCTGTGTTTTTACCCCTAACTTTAATATTAGATGCAGCAGGGGCGGAACGAATAGGGGAATGTGGTGGAACGGTTCCTGTTCGGTGGTGTCGCAGTTTTAGAACGGTACAAACACACGTCAGAACTCTGCAGGTCTGCTCTCTCCCAGAACCTGTTGGGGCAACAGTTCGAGACCTCTTGTGTGACTGAGCCTCTTTTAACACAGCAACGCTAAAACTGATTTGTAAAATTAGACAAAGGGGGATGTAATCATCATGTCAAGCTTTTCATTAAACCGGGGGTATGCAACCCGGGTCCTAGAGAGCCACAGTCCTGCATGTTTTCCAGCCATGTATGAACTTGCAGCTTCTGTATGGCTGACGGCACCTGATCCAGGTAATCAACAGCAGAAACAACAAAGATAGCTGGAAAACAAGCAAGACTGTGGCTCTCTAGGACCCGAGTGGCTTACCCCTGCACTAAACAAATAACTAAAGGCATCCCGATGCTTCATTCACACCAAGAACAGAACGGATATGGTCCGATTTCCGTACGGCTTCCAGACAAACTTCCACTGACTCTAGCTGCGGTTCATGGACAGAATGTCTGGTGAAATTTGCTCCTGCGAAGGCACCAAAAATTTAACATAACATGTACAGCGATACACCGATAAAAATAATGTGAAATATTATATACTGTGAACTGATATCCCCCTAATTATTAAAGGGGAACTTGGCAGTTTTGGCTTGCTCTTAGCACCCCCTTGTGGCCGTTTATAGACCTGAAAGCAAAACCTAGCTCCTGGCTGTGCATTTGTCTTTTTAACACCTTAAACTAACAGCTAAAATGCCTCCCCAGCCTTCATTAGAGTCTACAGGAGTGATTCATCATTAAATTAAACAAATCAGCTGTGTCCATGCAGGAAACATGCTGGAAGCAGACTGCAGCGCCAGGTATGTCAGTTCCATCTTTTCAAAGTAGCAACAGAGCAGCCAGCCAGTGTAAAGCTGCAAGTGGAATATTCTGGCCACAGGGGGCGGTAGGGGCTGGGTGGCCTGTAATTAACCCTGTAAAGGGTCATTTTAGCATATACTGGCTCAAGAAAATTATTTACAATATGAAAAAGTTGCAAAATATCCTTTTGATAAAATAAAACATGTTTTTTTTAAACATACTTGATGCACCTTGCTGAAACATGTCTCATTTCCTGTCTAGCTCGTGTAATTAATGCACATGCAGCATCTAGAAACTCCATGCAGACACTTTCCCGAGCTCTGCATTTGCATCTGCACCGCAGCCGGTGTGAACACTCTGATTGGACTCAATGATTTTTGGTCTTTGAGAAAGTTGTCTGAAAACCGGGTTGCATCTGCTCTGTACTCGGTGTGAAACAGGCATACGTGTGGGGACAGATCACTCAGAATCATTCATAACTCATATGCAGGTAGAGACAAAGCACATAGTAAACATGTTCATATACTTTTACACTCAATGGGTAAACTTTTGTTAAGGAGACAAATTGCAAAAGCACACTTCATTAAAAACATGGTGTTCAAAGGGTATAATAATGATGATAAAAAGAATGTTTTTTTACTTGCTGACAGCGTGTTGAGAACAGTGTTTGCAGGTGATGAAGGGCACTGACCGGTGCGGTCGTGGTGGCGGTGATAGTGGGCGTGCTGTTGTCAGTGCCGGTCGGCTCGCTGTGCGTCTGTGTGGGCGTATACAGGGTCATGGCGTGCTCAGGAACCCGGCTTTGCCCGCTGTAGTCCTGCGTTGGAAGTGGGTGCGGTGCCGCAAATTCTGCCGGGATGCCATTCTGTGGGGGAGGTGGGTACTGGGCTGGGGTGTACGGCTGGGCCATCGCTTCTGGGGGGTTGGTGGCCTCTTGGTTACCCTGTGAGAAACACACAATGAGAGAGGACGGTCACAACCGCGGCCGGAACAAGGATGAGGCACATTGTTTGACTCGTACAAGCAGCATGAAAGGCATGCGAGCTTCCTCCTGAGACCGAGGAAGCAACCTAGGGAGCGTTGTCCTGCAAAGTATATGAGTCAGGGGGAAACAGCCATCAAATCCCGCCTCAGCTCACATTAGAGAAGTCCTTGATCATTGCTAATGAACATAGTTTATGTTGTAGAGCATGCCTTGCAGTCGGAGGGCCGAGAGTCAGGGGGAATCTCAATTGCACTTGTGGCAAAGCACAAGAGGAAAGATCAATTAATTGATAAAATTTTGATTAAGGTCTTTGATTTCTGTGACAGGTCTGTTAAACTAGCAGCTGCTCCCTCACTAAGCTCTACATTCATACTCCCAGCAGCCTCTCTCTCTCTGTGCGAACCTCCACACCATGCTGCTCCCGTTTCCATCTCAGGTTATTATTTTAATCTCACTGATACAACTCGTTTTTTAATTTATTTTTTAATCTTGCGTCTAAAAATACGAGCGATTTGAGGACAAAGACAAATGTAACAAAAACATTCTGTTTTATTTTAGTCAATTCTCACTGGAGACATGTTTCAAAAAGCGCTGAAGCCTTCCTGCTTCTCCCATATGCTGCCAGAGCTCCCAGTATGTGGTTTCTGCAGCAGGTTTTTTGTCTCTGCTCTTGACTTAAGTGATAGATGGGCCCTTGCACTGAAGCTGTTTCACAAACCCTTTGTCTCGTGTGGATGCTTGGGATGATGAGCTGCAGGAATAATGGACTTTTCTGGCTGGTACACATTGTTAAACTCAGTAATGGCTGGACTACAGAAGTGCATGTCTTATTGTTGCGAGGCACTAGTCTCTGTGAATCCGGCCTAATGAGCAGAACAGTGAGATCAGTGCTGCTGGAGCGGATATCCATCCCGGCATCAAAAACACTGGGAGAAAAGGTGAGACAATAACACCGCAATCCAATAACACCCCCTGCAAATACCCTCAATCAAATTTAAAGATACAGATCATGTGAGCGCGACGCATAACTCTGTGGATAAGAGAGGAGAAGGAGAAGAAAAGAGCACAATAGCAGCCAGAAGTGAGGGTTTATGAGTGGAGGAAAACAATAACAGTAAACAGATGGAGAAGTTCCCGTCTCCTCCTTTACAAGCTAGCTGGGGATGGTGAGATAGTAGATAAATGTGTTTTATTCCTCTCTTCTTTATTTTGCTGCAGCGGTGTTTGGCCTCTGCCTGCAGATTTCCACAGAACGCTCTATCTGGGCAGGAGGTTTTTAATGAGAGGAAGCCGAGCAGCACTATGCTGTAAATGTAGTGGAAATAATTCTACTCTGACGTGTTGGCAAACAAACCCGGCCCAAACTGCGCAGTGCGCACTGCCAATTAACGAAATGCTCCATTATCTAAATGAAAAAAAAAGAGCGGAGCCCTGAGAGGGGCTGACCCGCCTCCTGCAAGAGAACTGGACCCTCACTCCTGCCTGACCTAATCTAACCCCCCCCCCCCCCCCCCCCCCTCTGCGCCTTTTATTATGCTGTGTTTCGTCTACCTCAATCCCTCCCCCTTCTTCTCTTTTACGCTGCTCTTTTCCTCCCTCCTCTCTTTTTATGCAGAAACTTTTTTAATCTCTACCCCTGTGCTCCACTTTTTCTCTCCCTCCAGTCATGGCATTATATAACACACTTGCAGTATCCTAATTCAAGGAAGCTCTTGATGTTGGAAAATTTCAACTTCTAAGGACCCATTTTAAAAGAAAAATTATGTTTGTTACCTGGGAAAAAAACAAAACAAAAAGACAAAAATTGTGCACCTCCTGGTACGAGTGGCTCAAAGTACCACCGGATCCCGCATCCTCCTTTAAACCTGCCCAAGCCGGCCGTCAACACATCAACGGTCCAGCGGAGGAAGAGAGCTCAGCATCCCGGAAACAGGAAGGTGCTGCGTTTGTACATCAAACACTCCTCACGCTGTTAAAGCGATCAAAGCTTCACTTACGTCTTTTATTTGTCAAAACACCCGCCTGTAAACTCTGTCAGTGTTTCTGAAGAACTTAAAGAGAAGCGTGTGTGCACCTATGTGTAGGTGACAGTATGTCCGATTCAAGTTTTAGATTAAAAATACACGTGTTAGCACGTACAGGGCACTTTACAAAAATAAAATCATCTGATCACGGTTTGTTGAGTTCTTACAACATGTGACAAATATGGGACACTACCAACAGCTGTCACAAAGACGATAGTTTTAAGTCTATATAATTGTGTTTCTCTGGTTTAATCCTGGACCTGTTATAGTCCGCTGCAAACTCCTCATTAGCTCAAAATGAGAGCCCTGAATTGGCACAGGATGTGTCCTAATACAAGCACTGCATTTGCCTCTGCAAAAATCATTTTAACCTCATCGTGTGAAGCTACAACGCATGCTATCAAATGTTAGCGCTGTGCTACATGGGTCTGTGATGAAGTCAGAGTTGTAAAAGAATCAGATTCATCTTGCTGATGCTACCGCGTGTCTGCCAAGCAAACAGGTGAGCTCCACTATCAGCTGATCAATACAGCAAGAAAAATAATCATCTACATGCTGAAAACAAAATTACATTTTAGAAATATGGCTGTTCTTGGACGCCATTAATAACAATTAGATGCCAATCGAGCAGAGTGGTACACAAAGGCGTGTCCGGGCAACTAGAAACCAAATTACATGTGGCTTAAACCATTTAAGTCGTAATAAGAATGACAGAGTAAGACCCAAAAGTACAATCCTGAAAATGCATCGGAACAAATTCACTGTGAGCGTATTGGAGTTCTGTTTTTCTGCTGAAAATAAGAAATAAAAGTTAAATCCTGAAACGCCTCAGCTTTTAAATGTTTATTTCACCGTTTATGAAGCTGCTAGCTTTGCCTCCTTGTTTATTTGTTTGACTCTTCGCATGTTTAGAGCTCTGTGAAGCAGCATCCTGCCTGAAACATCCTGTAAACAGCCAGGAGCCTCCAAACGTTGGTTCCTAGGTCAGTTTGACTCGTAGAGCTCACAGGGCTCACTAGATTTTGACTCGGGTCTTAAACAAGGACAAAGGGCTGAGACCGAGCCCAGTGACACACAAACAGCATCCCTGCCTGGAGCTTGGTATCGATGAAAGGAAACTTCTAAAGTGCTCCAGCACCATGTCGCTGCTGTTTCAAAGGGCAGCACGGCACAAGCAGGGAGGCGGAGAGTACAGGCCTCATTAGCGAAACACAAAGTAACCCTGGCTCTCGTATGATCTTCGCCTTCCTCTGATGTATGTGACAAACGAGTTATTCAACTGGAAATGAACTGGGAGAAGAAATAAAAAAAGCCCATGCAAATCAGGCGAGCTACGCTAGTCCCAGTGCCACCACACGCCCTTTTTACTGGGCCGACTCGGCCCAGCAACAGTCCTCGGTGCCTAATGAAAAGCCCTCTGACAAACGGGTCAGGTGCTCTCTACTGCAGAGAGAATTCTGTTCACTACAGCCCGACGAGTTGGCATTACTCTGGCAGTCTACCTGCAGACCTGTTTATGAGAAAGAAGCAAGTCCCTTTGCGACACTTCAATGTCCTCCTTACATGGCCTGCAGCCCCGAGCTGCCTCAGCCTCATCCTCACGGCACGTTGACGAAGAGTAAAGGCAACCAGAGTGAGCCGCCCTTATTGAGCTCCCATACTTTCCCCTCCTTTCCTCAATCTCTCCCGTTACCCGTCCCGTGCTTCTCTTACTGAAGAGCACAATAAAAACACTATCTCTAATCTCAAGCACTCTCCCTGTCTAAAATTGGATTGGAAGCCCCTTACTTAAGGAGATCACCTCTGGAATGTAGTTTATGATTTTACAGTCTGGATTAGGAGTCAGAGAGGCCAGAGAGGCGCTGCATCGATGCCCACCACCAAGAGGGCCAGTCTCCGCTCTCACCGGCATTAACGTCAGCGTTGATGGTCGAGGCTCTCCTCCATCTCAGCAGATGCAACATCTTGGCCACTCTCCAGCAAATTCCTGATCCTTTTTAGCACGGCTTAAAAGTGTGTGTGTGTGTGTGTGTGTGTGTGGGGGGGGGGGGGGGGGGGGGGGTAGAGCTGCACGTATGCAGGAGTTGCTACGAGGAACTCATACCAGCAGAGTGCTGCACTGACTCGTTTCTGCTATGGAGGGTCAAAGAGCGACGCAAAGGCAAAGTACAGCCGGCGACTGATTGCATTGCATGGAATCTGGAGGGAAATCACTCAAATGGGAGCGGGCTGATCAATCTTAGCAATAAGAATGGTGATGGAGTGGGCAGCTTTATAGCTGCAGCATGCGCACTAGCAAGTCGGATCATTTTTCAGCAAAGAGGCCACTGTACCCAATGCCCTGCCTGCCGTACGGCTCTGAGCATACATTAAGCCGCACTACAGCTTGTGTGTGTGTGTGTGTGTGTGTGTGTGTGTGTGTGTGTGTGTGTGTGTGTGTGTGTGTAATCCAAACACACTGAGTCACTGTCACATGCTTTCATGGAAAACACACACACAGGCAACTTCCTTTGTCAAATTACACATGCCACATTTTCTTAAGTGAACTTTAAGCTGTTTGACGCCTGAAAATTGTTCTCGTCTGATCCGAAGGCTCCAGAACAACGCTCATTTGGTTTTAATGACCAGCTGACAGTGATGGTGGCAAGCTGGTGACGAATCCCGCAGGGCCCTAGCAGCTCCAACCTGTGAAAAGCAGCTCAGCGGAGGCCGACGCACGGCAATCAGTTGATGCAACACAAACGAAACAGTGAGCGGTTTTCAGCCAACAACATGAAAGCCTCTTGTTGTCCCCGGCTCTGGTGCTGATGCTCGGTTAATTGTAGCCCCGCGCGCAGACAGTCGGGCAAAGAGACGCGGCCTGGAATGATTTCTGCAGGCAACTGGCATTCATTTAGTCTTGAAGGCACATAAATAAAAGCTGTCTAGCCGGGTCCGTTTTAATTAGGCGAGCCGTGCGATCTTATTCCGAGTCTCTCTGTTAACACTCACAAGAGGATGCAGCTTGTGTTAATTACAACCACATGCCACACACCAAGTCCAAGGTGGGCCAGCAGAGAGACCGAGACGAGGTAAACAACAACAAGAAAACAAAACACCTTCAGCGGAGCTTCACATGATGAGCCACATGTTTGCTGCAGCGGCTATTCCCCTCCCTCAAGTCAACCAATTACAGCGCTGCAACCGAGAACGGGAGACTCAACCTAATTTAAGGGAGATTCAGCCCTCCACCCCCAGCCCCACCGCAGAATCTTGCTCTTCACCACTGTAGGTTTATGATTTCAAATAAGCTGGGGAGTGGGTTATTGTTTGGTCTGTCTCACATTTCCTCCCTGCAAACTCCCTACTTTCCATTTTTCCATCTCATTTGTGGAAAAATCTATTCATGAGAATAAACACTGAGTGTCGTCGCCCTGCGTCCAAGTCAATTTAGATTTGGTGCATGTTCCTCCGCTACTCTTTTGTGAGAGGCTTAATCGTTTTCATGTGTCACATGTGTTTCATCCCCTCTAACTTGATTTTTCCTCGTTATTGGGAGCACTTATTTGCTCCACGGCCTCGGATGGAGGTATTAGAAAGCGAGTTCATTTTCCTCAATCCCTTGCTGATTTCTTCATTACACCGCAGCCGAAGCGCCTCGAACAGAACCTCGCATCGAGATGGGACTGCTCTTAGCGGCGCGACTGTGAGTGTTACTATACCTTAGAGACACCGCAGCGCCTCTTAATAAACAGAGCAGACAGAGGATCACTTTGAACTCTGGTGACATGTAATGAACCTGTCTGTCTCAGCCACAGCGTCGACTGGGCTCAGGCGCTGCATGGTAAAAAAAACAAGAACAGATAAATAAATAAACAAAAGCACCACCAGATAAGCCTGGAAGCTGTGTGAAAAGGCCATCAGTTCCACATGGTTAGACCCGTAGCGTTTTGCCAAGACCATAAGAGGAGATAATTGTCAGTTTCAGTGCTGCCGCTTCTTTTGTTGCACAACAGATATTTACATCTGGGACTAATTACTTCACACTAGGTGTCAACATTTGGATTAACTTGTGGTATGCATCCAGTTTGGTGTTTGGGCTTGTTGTCTGGAGAGAAGAGATGGCGTGCTCTTTGACCTCATCAGAAGCACTCAACAGAACATTTTCATCAACTTCTCCGAGTTTCTTCTTCTTTTCTACTTCTGATGTTCTCAGAGTAGAGTATATTAAAAACCCTCCCAAAGAGAAAGACTTCTTTGAGATTGGTATTGATCACAAAGACACGGATGAACCGATAACTGGATGTTGTTGTTCGGATCACATGAGCCTGTAAAGTTATTCCATCGTGCCGTCACGCGTCCCTCGCAGACTACAGATGAGTGTGTTTAGATTCCTCGGGGGGACAGAAATGACAACATTTGTTTTAGAACCAGCTGATTGTTATGTTAATTCATTTTCCCTTCCCTCTTGCGTGCGAGGGTTATGATATGGAGGCCAGAGTTTCTCGTGGGAACAAAATGTCATTACTTAAGCATGCAGGAATCTTAACATGACATTCCTTGACCGCTGTGACAAAGGCAAACATATGCAAATGGAGGAGAGTGCCACTCATTATGACCCTGTCATGGAGAGCCTGACACCTCCCGCTGGACAGCAAGCGTGTTAGAGGAAAAAGAAAAGAAGAGCCGATAAAGACGGAGTTCAGGTAGGAAATCAGGTGTAATGCTGCGTTATCTTTACCTTCCTTCCTTCTGTGTTCAGTTCTACGGCTGTAGCTTCCTTTGACCTATTTGTCTCGTCGAGCTCTTTCCGCCTTCGTTTTGGGCTGGGGGGAGGGACAGGTTTAGACGGGGGGAATTCTTTGAAGTGAAAAGGGAGACTACTCACCGCTGTAGCCAAAGCTCATCTAATCAGGGGCTAATTCCAGTTATTAAGATTTGAGAGATAACTTTGATTCATCACAGTCCATCTACCCCAATCGGTTAATCACTGTCACGCTAAGCTCTTTTTTAGTCATCCTTTTGTTTCCACTCCCTCTGGCATGCAGAGAACGGGGATAAGAGATAGAAGAGAAGGAAAGGGAGAAGATATTAACAATATTAATGACCCGTGATTCTCGTCTCCTTAATGAGAAGGGTTATTAACTGTGATTATCCATGATGAAATGGTGGTAATTCTAGAAAGCTTGAGAAAACTTGTACAATCACTTGTCGGCTGATTCGCTCCTGTGATGTTTAAAAAGAAGGTGAGCATTATGAGAACCTGGAGGATGAAGAGGCCGAGGTAACGCAAAGAAACGGGAACGTTGAGGATAAAGAGGAAGAGGTAACATGAGGAAACAGGAATGCACATAGCAGGAAGCCGGAGGAAGGCTAAAGCACTCGTTTGGAGTCCCAGTGCCGCTGCAGTTCAGAGTTAAAATCTTCACAGAGATGGATCTAAACTCTGAAGTGTGTCTCTCCCTTTTTAGAAACATCTCCCCTCATCATCTCACCTGGTGGGTAACGAGTGGGCCAATGCCGTCAACCAGTCGCCGGTCTGCAGGTTGACACTGCTGAGTGGCTGTTTGAACTTGCATGTCGCTCTCACCAAATCCCTGATGCAGCATTTTCCCGGCTCACCCTGTTTTCACTCCAATTATAGAAGTTGCATGCCTGTGGAGTCCCTGTCGGCTCAATATGGGGGGGGGCTTCTGTCTGGTGAATCATTGATGTGCAGTCATAGTGTTTCATTGCAGATCTGTGTGTGTGTGTGTGTGTGTGTGTGTGTGTGTGTGTGTGTGTGTGTGTGTGTGTGTGTATTTGG